>NC_069508.1:24424646-24567146 GCF_027579735.1 Bombina bombina
ACCTCTCAAAAATGCTAAATAAAGACCAAGCTTTCCAAATAATCTATTATTCTGCAAATCAAATTATTCACACCTAGAGTTACATAATAATAAAGAGTATTCCACAGAAGTCCAAAATGGCCACAATAGTTAAAGGGATACTAAACCCAATAATGAAGAAAAATTGATAATAGGGGTCAATTTGAAAGTTGCTTAAAATTGCTGCTGTATCCGAATCATGAAAGAAATAAAATTGGGTTTAGTATCCCTTTAAGTGCACTAATACTTGACCAGGTACATTTAGAAATCAACCCTCTCATTAAGTCCCCAGGTCTAAAAAGAAAATAAAAGTAAGTCAATGTATCACTCAATCAAATTTGGGAAAATTAAAGTGTAGAATTTGTTAAACAAAATTTGCAGAGCAAATTATTCCAAAAATAAACCAGAGATTTCAGCCTGTTCATTTATACATTACTTTACATATCATTTGCTAAAAATGTACTATTAATTCAATGTTTTTGTGTTTTCTGTACTTTATAATTAAAACTGATTGTAATTTGTAAATGATGTCAGCCAAGTGACTGAGTTATTGTCATGTCAAAAGGGACATTTCACTTAAGGGTTTAGTAATCAGTCTTGGTTACGGTTTGAAAATAAGTTATGTGGTCAAGCAACTCCATCTGTTTCTCATCATATTCCACAATTATTGTTTTTGTGAGTTCATCGTATAGCAGAGGTCTTATTGTAAAACAAATCCTTCATTATCCTCACAACTGTAAACCACTAGGGGTTTTTCCCTTAAGATAACATTTTATGTTGTGTCTTCCAAGTAGTTGACGTGTTTGCGCAGAAATATTCATGTTGTACAATGCAGATTTTTTTTTTTGTCCCAAACATAGTGTCCTTTATCAACATATATTCTTTTTGCAACTAATGTAATAAGATAATTCACAAACATACATGCACAGCAATGTAATTATGAGTTATTAAATATGTATTCAATGCAAAAAGCTACAGAACTTTGTATTTAATGCAGCTTCTAAACCCCACCCTCCCCCGACTAAAAACTGTGATTTGTACAAAGCAGAACACACAATTATATATAGCTAGAACAGCTATTAAAGGGACAGTCTACACCAGAATTTTTATTGTTTTAAAAGATAGATAATCCCTTTATTACCCATTTCCCAGTTTTGCATAACCAACAGAGTTATAATAATATACTTTTAACCTCTGTGATTATCTTGTATCTAAGCCTCTGCAAACTGCCCCTTTTTCAGTTCTTTTGACAGACTTGCAGTCTAGCCAATCAGTGCCTGCTCCCAGATAACTTCTCGTGCACGAGCACAGTGTTATCTATATGAAATACGTGAACTAACACCCTCTAGTGGTGAAAAACTGTTAATATGCAATCTGAAGGAGGTGGGCTTCAAGGTCTAAGAAATTAGCATATGAACCTCCTAGGTTAAGCTTTCAACTAAGAATACCAAGAGAACAAAGCAAAATTGGTGATAAAAGTAAATTGGAAAATTGTTTAAAATTACATGCTCTATCTGAATCATGAAAGTTTATTTTGGCCTAGACTGTCCCTTTAAGTGAATAAAATTGCAATATGTGGCACATAACAGTGAACAAGAGTCTGTTAACATGATCTGCACATAGGGGTCCACAGAAACTTTTCTGGGGGAGGGGAGAAAAAAGCAAAAATATAAAGTTCCGAAATAATGATAATAATGCACCAGGAGTGCTGTACATATACGCTACACATCGCTTTAAAATGGGGCACGTTGGCATCAAAAGAGTGATTAAACAGGCGCATGTGCTTACTCATAAGGAGTGTGATAGCAGGGCCCCAGATGCCAGTGGCTGCACTTTCCACATATCTGATAGTTCTTAAAAATAATTGTGCACTTTATGTGGTAGACTTGAATTATTTTAGTGCAATACTTTTTTATTATTTGTTGGAAATAAATTAAATTATAATTCCTGAACTCATAGAATGCATGAAACAATTTGCAGTCAATCTACTTGTCTTTAAAAGCCCAGAAGCAACATACCAACATAGATCTTTACATTCAAGTTCTAGGATAGATATTTGAAAACCTCCCTTGACGGTAAATGGTGTTTTTTCCTAACTTTTCTATTTCAGTTATTTTTATATTATTTTAGATCTGGACAAACATAATAGCAGCACTTCCAGTATTAAGTGATTATCAGAGTTTATCTTCAGAAGGCTAAGAGGAAGTTTTTGTTGTTTCATAACCATTCTATATTATCAGTTATCTGTCACTGATGTCTTATGAATGTTTGACGCATAACATTAAAAATGATGTCTGCATCCTCCCGGAAGTTAAAAAATGTGAATGACATAAGGAAAATGTTAATGCTGGGTTTTCCTATCTGTGTTAAGCATCTGAAACATTCATATTTTAGAAGTTTCTACACAACAATCCTATATAGCTATCACAGGTCATTTCTAGTGCATTTCCATCAACCGTTTACAAAATGTATGGTTTCCAGTTATATAGAACAATTGGGGGTGTTGGCCACAAATATATATATATTTAGATATAATGTATGAATATCAGTCATGAATCATTTTTGGATCATACTGGAAATTGCAAATTTAGGGCCAGGTTACAAGTGGAGTGCAAAATTGCGCTTACGCAAGCTCAATATTTGCGCTCCACTCAATAATACCAACGCATGCAAATGTCAATGGGCAGCAAAATGTAAATATATCTGTATATGAATATCATATATATATATATATATATATATATACAAAACTATGAAAAGGCACTCACTGGTAATAGTATTAAAATATAACATTTAATTTAATCTATTACAAAGCATAACATTTCGGGAACATTACGTCCCCTTTGTCAAATGCCAGATACAGCAATGCAATAAATACAAAGCGATATACCGATCCCAATAACCCATCACCTTAAATATCCACGAGTGAAGTCTCAAAAACGCTGAGCCGCAATTGCGGCCTGCGTGCAGTGTCGGGAGATAACGTCATCAGCGTGTGTCACGCCCTGACGTATATTCTCAAGAGAACGTAAGGAAGATCGTTTTGTATTTGGATATCTTTCTGAGAGTGCACCCTGGGAGCTGATGGACTATTGGATTATGGAGTGCCTATTCCACTGTCTTTGGTATGTATGTATATATATATATATATATATATATATATATATATATATATATATATATATATATATATATATATATATATAAATCAATGTAAATATTTGCATAGGAAATTAGTACATCTAGGCGAGTATCCCCGCTTGTTTTACCCCAGAAATTCTTAATATACAATGTTTTCAATGCACAAGAGAATTGTGGGTAAGATATGCAAATAAGATATGCAAATTCTCAGTTTTTTTGCTTCAAAAATACTGTTTTGACACAGCGATCCTTTTAAACAGGATTATAACAGCAAACCAGAAATCACTCACTAGACAAGCCTTTTTCGTTATTTTTGGAACTCATCAGTAGGAGATAGATTTCTGGTTGCTGCATTGGAAAAGCTATTTTCATGGTTAAACCAAAATTCATTAAAATTAGGGGGGGGGGAGATGAAAAACTGAAATTAAAATCCTCCATGTCTCAAAATTAAATCAATGTAAATATTTGCATAGGAAATTAGTACATCTAGGCAAGTATCCCCGCTTGCTTTTCCCCAGAAATTCTTAATATACAATGTTTCCAATGCACAAGAGAATTGTGGGTAAGATATGCAAATTAGATATGCAAATTCTCAGTTTTTTGCTTCAAAAATACTGTTTTGACACAGCGATCCTTTTAAACAGAATTATGACAGCAAACCAGAAATCACTCACTAGACAAGCCTGTTTCATTCTTTTTGGAACTCAGTAGGAGATAGATTTCTGGTTGCTGCATTGGAAAAGCTATTTTCATGGTTAAACCAAAATTCATTAAAATTATGGGGGGAGATAAAAAACTGAGAATTTGCATATCTAATTTGCATATCTTACCCACAATTCTCTTGTGCATTGGAAACATTGTATATTAAGAATTTCTGGGGAAAAGCAAGCGGGGATACTTGCCTAGATGTACTAATTTCCTATGCAAATATTTACATTGATTTAATTTTGAGACATGGAGGATTTTAATTTCAGTTTTTTATCTCCCCCCATAATTTTAATGAATTTTGGTTTAACCATGAAAATAGCTTCTCCAATGCAGCAAACAGAAATCTATCTCCTACTGATGAGTTCCAAAAAGAACGAAACATGCTTGTCTAGTGAGTGATTTCTGGTTTGCTGTCATAATCCTGTTTAAAAGGATAGCTGTGTCAAAACAGTATTTTTGAAGCAAAAAAAATGAGAATTTGCATATCTTAAAACCAAATATTAATGTCAGTTGCGCCTAAATATAATAGTAGTGAAAACAATGTTAACACAAAATACCTCCTGTGTTAGAAAGTACAATTGAATGTGCATAAGAAAATAAGTGCAAAAAACAAGTGGTGCCCCACACGCTCTTTAAAAATGAGATGTATCTCACTGGGTTGGTATATAATTAATACAGCAATCAAACCAAAAAACCTGGTGTGAGATCACAAATGTCCAAAGTTCAAATGATGTTGATATGGCTGCAAAAACTTCTTCCAAAAGTTGAAGGCAATTCAAACGAAGCAAATCTGTATAGAACACAAAAAAGAAGAAGGCGCCAACATAGTGTGAATCAGTATTGAAAGGTGTTCACTCCCCACACATTAATCGTACTTACAAAAAGTAAGGCACTTGAGAAGTGCTACAACGGCTTTCTGGAACATTAACAGCTGTCCAGGTAGCTGCTCACTCGTAATATAAGTAGTTTCCTTGATGCCGTATGTGATGCGCAAATATCCTGCAGCTTTGACCCCTCTTGCAGTATTACTCTCTCTCGTAGTGCCTGCTTATAGGAGAAATACCCAACCAAGTGGGCTAGCAGCTGGACTCCGTATGCAAAAATATATAAAAGTATCAAGTTTAAAATATCACTCAAGCCGTGATAACGATATAGTCTAAAAGCAAATGTTTATTTGTAAACATATAATCACAATGCGTTTCCCGGTCTATCTTGACCGCTTCCTCAGGTGAATATACTATATCAAAAATACACAGCTTATATTCGCTTTGCTCGGCGTCTAAGCCTGAACAAGGCGCATGCGTGAAGGAGTATGCAACATCCAAACAAAAAGTGGGTGTGTATCTACGTACTTGTGATTGGTTCTCAACAGTAAAACAGAAACCAACCAGACGGGTTCCAAATGCACACCTCGACTCCGTGCATAGAGAAAAACCAAAATATTACACAATCTGCAAATATATGCCGAATTAGTGCTACGATCTCCACCAACTAAGTGAAATATTGTACATAGTTATCATAAAAGTATCAAGTCACTGATATATATAGAAATGTTGCGGTAGGATAGTAACAAAAGTTACAATAAGTGGCGAACAGTGACACAGCTATAAAAGAACCGTCCAACAACTAAAAAATGAGTACGTGTATACAACCCCAGATTGGGATGCTTCTCCTACATGCATTTACACAAAAATAGCAACGCTGTACTATATAACAACTGAAATTGCTAATTCATCAGTTGGCAAAATATAAATATATATATCCCATAATGCATGAACTAAAACCTATTTTAATAACTGAAAAATAAAATAATTGTATAAATATATAAAAAACATTAAAAAAAAAAATATATATATGTATATGATATTTACATATGTATCAAGCTATCATGCCCCACAAGACGCCCTCCTCATAATACAGACTCAAGAATCTGATTCTACCTATTGAAAGCTCAGAGAGTGGATTGAGCGAGGAACCAATAACTATCAAGATCCCAGATATCGAGGCAATAACCTCCCAAAAACAATCTATAAACTAACCTCCCAGAGTAGATAAAAGATACTGAAATTAAAAGGAATTGGGAGAAGGCCCAGTACTAACTAATTCTATAATAGACTCTAACCTAATTAAATGCCGCCATGTCTAAATTCTCATTCAGGCCATGTGGATTCAAAGTTTTCATTTTCCAGATCCAGTATGTCTCCCTTTGTCTTAGGTCAATTAATCTATTTCTGCCCCATTTTAGAGTAATTTGTTCAATCGGAAAAATGCTATATAAATCTGTCTGTCCATCATGACAACATACTCCATGTCTAGAGACACCGTGTTTAATGCAGGAATTCCTCACATTTCTCATGTGTTCCCCCCATCTTTTTTTCAGGGGTCTTGAGGTTCTCCCTATATACTGCAGGCCACATTTGCACTCCAGTAGATATATTACGAAAGAGGAATCACATGAAAAGCGAGTTTTTATCTCAAATTCCTCCTTTGTTGAAAAAGACATAAATTTCAATTTCTCCCCCTTCGTGAACTCACACAACCCACAATTCGCTCTATTACATTTATAGAAACCTTTCTTACTAGACAGCCAATTTCTTGTCTTCTGTTCTTTATTTTTTCCAAATTTCCTCATCACTATTTTGCTGGGAGCAAGTTTATTTTTAAGTGAAGGGGCTCTTTTAAAAGTACATATCGGATTCTCATCTAGAATATTTTTTAGTACCGGATCATTCAATAGAATATTCCAATGTTTACGGACAATTCATTTAATTCTATCATGATTTGAAGTATATTTAGTTATAAATCTAAGATTTTTATTGATTTTATTATTATTAGTGCCTTTTCCATCTAAATAGCTGCATTCTGCGTTATCTTTCTTTTTTGATGTTTTAAAAAATTCAGATCTATCTTTATTTCTTGCCTTCAAAAAGCTCTCCTCTATTAGATCCTTAGGATAATCTTTTTCCAAGAATCTACTTTTTAGGATTCCTGCTTGTTCATCAAAAAGAGTTAAATTTGTACAATTTCTACGGATTCTAGAGAACTGATTGTAAGGTATATTCTTCTTCCATGCTTTATAATGGTTGCTTTTATAATTCAAATAACTATTCGTATCCACTGTTTTAAAGTGAGTCTTAGTCAAAATATGACCTACTTGGTGGGTTGTGTGAGTTCACGAAGGGGGAGAAATTGAAATTTATGTCTTTTTCAACAAAGGAGGAATTTGAGATAAAAACTCGCTTTTCATGTGATTCCTCTTTCGTAATATATCTACTGGAGTGCAAATGTGGCCTGCAGTATATAGGGAGAACCGCAAGACCCCTGAAAAAAATATGGGGGGAACACATGAGAAATGTGAGGAATTCCTGCATTAAACACAGTGTCTCTAGACATGGAGTATGTTGTCATGATGGACAGACAGATTTATATAGCATTTTTCCAATTGAACAAATTACTCTAAAATGGGGCAGAAATAGATTAATTGACCTAAGACAAAGGGAGACATACTGGATCTGGAAAATGAAAACTTTGAATCCACATGGCCTGAATGAGAATTTAGACATGGCGGCATTTAATTAGGTTAGAGTCTATTATAGAATTAGTTAGTACTGGGCCTTCTCCCAATTCCTTTTAATGTCAGTATCTTTTATCTACTCTGGGAGGTTAGTTTATAGATTGTTTTTGGGAGGTTATTGCCTCGATATCTGGGATCTTGATAGTTATTGGTTCCTCGCTCAATCCACTCTCTGAGCTTTCAATAGGTAGAATCAGATTCTTGAGTCTGTATTATGAGGAGGGCGTCTTGTGGGGCATGATAGCTTGATACATATGTAAATATCATATACATATATATATATATATATTTTTTTTTTTATGTTTTTTATATATTTATACAATTATTTTATTTTTCAGTTATTAAAATAGGTTTTAGTTCATGCATTATGGGATATATATATTTATATTTTGCCAACTGATGAATTAGCAATTTCAGTTGTTATATAGTACAGCGTTGCTATTTTTGTGTAAATGCATGTAGGAGAAGCATCCCAATCTGGGGTTGTATACACGTACTCATTTTTTAGTTGTTGGACGGTTCTTTTATAGCTGTGTCACTGTTCGCCACTTATTGTAACTTTTGTTACTATCCTTCCGCAACATTTCTATATATATCAGTGAATTTGCATATCTTACCCACAATTCTCTTGTGCATTGGAAACATTGTATATTAAGAATTTCTGGGGAAAAGCAAGCGGGGATACTTGCCTAGATGTACTAATTTCCTATGCAAATATTTACATTGATTTAATTTTGAGACATGGAGGATTTTAATTTCAGTTTTTTATCTCCCCCCATAATTTTAATGAATTTTGGTTTAACCATGAAAATAGCTTTTCCAATGCAGCAACCAGAAATCTATCTCCTACTGATGAGTTCCATAAAGAACGAAACAGTCTTGTCTAGTGAGTGATTTCTGGTTTGCTGTCATAATCCTGTTTAAAAGGATCGCTGTGTCAAAACAGTATTTTTGAAGCAAAAAACTGAGAATTTGTATATCTAATTTGCATATCTTACCCACAAATCTCTTGTGCATTGGAAACATTATATATTAAGAATTTCTGGGGAAAAGCAAGCGGGGATACTTGCCTAGATGTACTAATTTCCTATGCAAATATTTACATTGATTTAATTTTGAGACATGGAGGATTTTAATTTCAGTTTTTTATTTCCCCCCATAATTTTAATGAATTTTGGTTTAACCATGAAAATAGCTTTTCCATTGCAGCAACCAGAAATCTATCTCCTACTGATGAATTCCAAAAAGAAAAAAAACAGGCTTGTCTAGTGAGTGATTTCTGGTTTGCTGTCATAATCCTTTTTTAAAGGATCGCTGTGTCAAAACAGTATTTTTGAAGCAAAAAAACTGAGAATTTGCATATCTAATTTGCATATCTTACCCACAATTCTCTTGTGCATTGGAAACATTGTATATTAAGAATTTCTGGGGAAAAGCAAGCGGGGATACTTGCCTAGATGTACTAATTTCCTATGCAAATATTTACATTGATTTAATTTTGAGACATGGAGGATTTTAATTTCAGTTTTTTTATCTCCCCCCATAAGTTTAATGAATTTATATATATATATATATATATATATATATATATATATATATATATATATATATATATATATGTGTGTGTGTATGTTAATATGTGTATATATCTGTATATGAATATTATATATGTGTGTGTGTGTGATACTATGTGTGATAATATGTGTATCTATATATATATATATATATATATATATATATCTGTATATAAATATATATGTGTGTGTGTGTGTGTGTGTGTGTGTGTTGATGTGTGTATATATCTGTATATGAATATTATATATATGTGTGTGTGTGTGTGAGTGTTAATATGTGTATATATCTGAAAAAAAGGCTACTGTTTATTTAAAATTTGGAGTAATTGCTTTTGCATCATTTTTTTTATTATGCACATTTTTTTATGCATTTCTACTATATGTAATGGTCCTTTTAAGATGAGTTATTATTCTTGTCCAATCTAATCCAAAATCCATAAAGAGGTATAAAGACCCCCTACTAATTCAACCTAAACTCCTCTCTACCTCTCCTTGTGTGCAACATGGCTCACTACAATTCACTCATATCATTCTGTGTACAAAGTCACATTCTGGCATTTTTTTTCTCCCTATTGACTATTTCTACTTAACTAACTCCATAACTGCCTTTGATTTGTCATCTATAAACCTTGAGTTTATGTTCTAGTCTTGAAGATGGGAACACAATTTTCTAATACTCTATACTCACCTCATCACTGGCTTTTCAAGAAGTGAGCCTACCTCTTAGAAAAATGCAAATTGAATAATTTCTAAAGCATAAATAAAAATGACTCCAATGTTGCCTTAAACATTGAGGCTGTTGACAGACCTACATGTATTCAGAGAATCCTAAGTTTAGATTAGTCTAACAAATGTGTCTGACTTTAGGCATATTTCTTAGGATGGTTGTAAGGGAAAATTTTGAAGTTTGTAATTTCACAGATAAGTGCTTTAATATTTTCCAATTCTTTAGAATATTTTCTGACTCTATTTATTATTTCTATACATTGTAAGTACTATAATAATTTCAGATTATATACAATATTTATCAACAGTATAAGTACTATAATATTTTCAGGTTATATATAATATTTATATACAGTATAAGTATCTGGAATTCCAAAATCCAAACTTATTTTATAATCTAAACTTTTTCGCTACTATTTTTAAAACAATTAAATGATCACAAATTACTGTTTGTCCTCCCTGTAAGTCACAAATGTATCACAAAATGATATAAAACCACCTTTAGTTACATGTATAAGCTGTATCATGAAATATAAATATTGTTTGGATAAAGGATTTTCTACTGTATAATCATTTTGGATTGTATAAAATATTTATACACAGCAAAAGTACTAGAATATTTATATACTGTATAAGTACTATAATATTTTCAGATCATATATAATATTTATATACAGTATAAGTGCTGTAATATTTTCAGACCATATATAATCTTTATAAACAGTATAAGTGCTGTAATATTTTCGGATTATATAATATTGATATACAGTTAAGTACTACAATATTTTTATCCTTTTTTTTTGTTGTTTTTTGTTGTTGTAGGTGTTCATAGAGAACCTGATGATCTGTTTGCTGATTTTGACATTTTTGATGACCCAGAAACCCCTTTCTCAACATTTAATTTCCAGTACCCACATGAAGCATTTGACAGGCTGCACGACCTAATGGAATTTAATACTTTGAACAATATTGATGTGCGTATATCTTTCATTTTTATTTGAAACTTTTGCTCTGCTGATAGCAAATAAAAAGGTGTTGCACATAACAGGTCTAGTTATGTGAAAGAAAAAACACAATTTATACTTACCTGATAAATTTATTTCTCTTGTGGTGTATCCAGTCCACGGATCATCCATTACTTGTGGGATATTCTCATTCCCAACAGGAAGTTGCAAGAGGACACCCACAGCAGAGCTGTTATATAGCTCCTCCCCTAACTGCCATATCCAGTCATTCGACCAAAAACACGCAGAGAAAGGAGAAACCATAGGGTGCAGTGGTGACTGTAGTTTAAATGAAAAAATTACCTGCCTTAAAATGACAGGGCGGGCCGTGGACTGGATACACCACAAGAGAAATACATTTATCAGGTAAGTATAAATTGTGTTTTCTCTTGTAAGGTGTATCCAGTCCACGGATCATCCATTACTTGTGGGATACCAATACCAAAGCTAAAGTACACGGATGAAGGGAGGGACAAGGCAGGTATTTAAATGGAAGGTACCACTGCCTGTAAAACCTTTCTCCCAAAAATAGCCTCCGAAGAAGCAAAAGTATCAAATTTGTAGAATTTTTAAAAAGTATGAAGCGAAGACCAAGTCGCCGCCTTGCAAATCTGTTCAATAGAAGCCTCATTTTTAAAGGCCCAAGTGGAAGCCACAGCTCTAGTAGAATGAGCTGTAATCCTTTCAGGAGGCTGCTGGCCAGCAGTCTCATAGGCTAAGCGGATTATGCTTCTTAGCCAAAAAGAAAGAGAGGTTGCCGAAGCCTTTTGACCTCTCCTCTGTCCAGAGTAGACAACAAACAAAGCAGATGTTTGACAAAAATCTTTAGTAGCTTGTAAGTAAAACTTTAAAGCATGAACCACGTCCAGATTGTGTAATAGACGTTCCTTCTTTGAAGAAGGATTAGGACACAAGGATGGAACAACAATCTCTTGATTGATATTCTTGTTAGATACCACCTTAGGTAAAAACCCAGGTTTGGTACGCAGGACTAACTTATCCGTATGGAAGATCAGATAAGGAGAATCACATTGTAAAGCAGATAACTCGGAGACTCTACGAGCCAAGGAAATAGCTACCAAAAACAGAACTTTCCAAGATAAAAGTTTGATATCTATGGAATGAAGAGGTTCAAACAGAACTCCTTGAAGAACCTTAAGAACCAAATTTAAGCTCCATGGGGGAGCAACAGGTTTAAACACAGGCTTGATTCTAACCAAAGCCTGACAAAATGCCTGAACATCTGGAACATCTGCCAGACGCTTGTGCAAAAGAATAGACAGAGCACAAATCTGTCCTTTTAAGGAACTAGCTGACAATCCTTTTTCTAAACCATCTTGGAGAAAAGATAATATCCTGGGAATCCTAACCCTTGGATTCACACCAATAAAGATATGTACGCCATATTTTATGGTAAATTTTCCTGGTGACAGGCTTTCGTGCCTGTATTAAGGTATCAATGACTGACTCGGAGAAGCCACGCTTTGATAAAATCAAGCGTTCAATCTCCAGGCAGTCAGTCTCAGAGAAATTAGATTTGGATGGTTGAAAGGACCCTAAAGTAGAAGGTCATGTCTCAGAGGCAGAGTCCATGGTGGAAAGGATGACATGTCCACCAGATCTGCATACCAGGTCCTGCGTGGCCATGCAAGCGCTATCAAAATCACTGATGCTCTCTCCTGCTTGATCTTGGCAATCAGTCGAGGGAGCAGAGGAAACGGTGGAAACACATAAGCCAGGTTGAAAGACCAGGGCGCTGCTAGAGCATCTATTAGCGTCGCCTTGGGATCCCTGGACCTGGATCCGTAACAAGGAAGCTTGGCGTTCTAGCGAGACGCCATGAGATCCAGTTCTGGTTTGCCCCAACGATGAATCAATTGTGCAAACACCTCCGGATGGAGTTCCCACTCTCCCGGATGAAAAGTCTGACGACTTAAAAAATCCGCCTCCCAGTTCTCTACACCTGGGATATGGATAGCTGATAGGTGGCAAGAGTGAGTCTCTGCCCAGCGAATTATCTTTGAGACTTCTAACATCGCTAGGGAACTTCTTGTTCCCCCTTGATGATTGATATAAGCCACAGTCGTGATGTTGTCCGACTGAAATCTGATGTACCTCAGAGTTGCTAACTGAGGCCAAGCCTGAAGAGCATTGAATCTTGCTCTTCCAGAATATTTATTGGAAGGAGTGTCTCCTCCTGAGTCCACGATCCCTGAGCCTTCAGGGAGTTCCAGACTGCACCCCAACCTAGAAGGCTGGCATCTGTTGTTACAATTGTCCAATCTGGCCTGCGAAAGGTCATACCTTTGGACAGATGGACCCGAGATAGCCACCAGAGAAGAGAATCCCTGGTCTCTTGATCCAGATTTAGTAGACGGGACAAATCTGTGTAATCCCCGTTCCACTGACTGAGCATGCATAGTTGCAGCGGTCTGAGATGTAGGCATGCAAACGGCACTATGTCCATTGCCGCTACCATTAAGCCAATTACTTCCATGCACTGAGCCACCGAAGGGCGCGGAATGGAATGAAGAACACGGCAGGAATTTAGAAGCTTTGATAACCTGGACTCCGTCAGGTAAATTTTCATTTCTACAGAATCTATCAGAGTCCCTAGGAAGGAAAACTCTTGTGAGTGGGGATAGAGAACTCTTTTCCTCGTTCACTTTCCACCCATGCGATCTCAGAAATGCCAGTACTACGTCCATATGAGACTTGGCAATTTGGAAGTTTGACGCCTGTATCAGGATGTCATCTAAATAAGGGGCCACTGCTATGCCCCGCGGCCTTAGGACCGCCAGAAGCGACCCTAGAACCTTCGTAAAGATTCTTGGGGCTGTAGCTAATCCAAAGGGAAGATCTACAAACTGGTAATGCCTGTCTAGAAAGGCAAACCTGAGAAACCGATGATGATCTTTGTTATCGGAATGTGAAGATAAGCATCCTTTAAATCCACTGTAGTCATATATTGACCCTCCTGGATCATAGGTAGGATGGTACGAATAGTTTCCATCTTGAATGATGGAACTCTGAGGAATTTGTTTAAGATCTTTAGATCCAAAATTGGTCTGAAGGTTCCCTCTTTTTTGGGAACCACAAACAGATTTGAGTAAAAACCCTGTCCCTGTTCCTCCTTTGGAACTGGATGGATCACTCCCATAACTAGGAGGTCTCGTACACAGTGTAAGAATGCCTCTCTCTTTATCTGGTTTGCAGATAATTGTGAAAGGTGAAATCTCCCTTTTGTGGGGGGAAGCTTTGAAGTCCAGAAGATATCCCTGGTATATAATTTCCAACACCCAGGGATCCTGGACATCTCTTGCCCACGCCTGGGCGAAGAGCGAAAGTCTGCCCCCTACTAGATCCGTTACCGGATAGGGGGCCGTTCCTTCATGCTGTCTTAGAGGCAGCAGCAGGCTTTTTGGCCTGCTTACCTTTGTCCCAGGTCTGGTTTGGTCTCCAGACCGTCTTGGACTGAGCAAAAGTTCCCTCTTGTTTGCATTAGAGGAAGTTGATGCCGCACTTGCCTTGAAAGGCACGAAAATTAGACTGTTTGGCCCTTGATTTGGACCTGTCCTGAGGAAGGGCATGACCTTTTCCTCCAGTGATATCAGCAATAATCTCCTTCAAACCAGGCCCGAATAGGGTCTGCCCCTTGAAGGGAATGTTAAGCAGCTTAGATTTTGAATTCACGTCAGCTGACCATGATTTAAGCCATAGTGCCCTGCGCGCCTGTATAGCAAAACCAGAATTCTTAGCCGTTAGTTTAGTCAAATGAACAATGGCATCAGAAAACAAAGGAATTGGCTAGCTTAAGTGCTCTAAGCTTGCCAAGTATGTCATCCAATGGAGTCTCTACCTGTAAAGCCTCTTCCAGAGACTCAAACCAGAACGCCACAGCAGCAGTGACAGGAGCAATGCATGCAAGGGGCTGTAGGATAAAACCTTATTGAATAAACATTTTCTTAAGGTAACCTTCTAATTTTTTATCCATTGGATCTAAAAAAGCATAACTGTCCTCGACAGGGATAGTAGTACGCTTTGCTAAAGTAGAAACTGCTCCCTTCACCTTAGGAACTGTCTGTCATAAGTCCCGTGTGGTGGCGTCTATTGGAAACATTTTTCTAAAAATAGGAGGGGAAGAGAACGTCACACCTGGTCTATCCCATTCCTTATTAATAATTTCTGTAAACCTTTTAGGTATTGGAAAAACATCAGTACACACCGGCACTGCATAGTATTTATCCAGTCTACACAATTTCTCTGGCACTGCAATTGTATCACAGTCATTCAGAGCAGCTAAAACCTCCCTGAGAAACACGCGGAGGTGTTCAAGCTTAAATTTAAATGTAGAAATATCAGAATCAGGTTGCATCATCTTTCCTGAGTCATAAACATCACCCACAGACTGAAGCTCTCCTTCCTCAGCTTCTGCATATTGTGAGGCAGTATCAGACATGGTTCTTAAAGCGTCAGTATGCTCTGCATTTCGTCTAACCCCAGAGCTTACCTCTAAATTCAGGTAGTCTGGTTAATACCGCTGACAGTGTATTATCCATGACTGCCGCCATGTCTTGTAAAATTATCGCTATGGGCGCCCTAGATGTACTTGGTTCCATTTGAGCGTGAGTCCCTTGAGCGGGAGTCAAAGGATCTGACACGTGGGGAGAGTTAGTCGGCATAACTTCCCCCTCGTCAGATTCCTCTGGTGATAAAAATTTTTAAAGACAGAATATGATCTTTATTGCTTAAAGTGAAATCAGTACATTTGGTACACATTATAAGAGGGGGTTCCACCATGGCTTTTAAACATAATGAACAAGGAGTTTCCTCTATGTCAGACATGTTTGTACAGACTAGCAATGAGACTAGCAAGCTTGGAAAACACTTTAAATCAAGTTAACAAGCAAATCTAAAAAACGGTACTGTGCCTTTAAGAGAAACAAATTTTGTCAAAATTTGAAAAACAGTGAAAAAAGGCAGTTAATCAAACGAAATTTTTACAGTGTATGTAATAAGTTAACAGAGCATTGCACCCACTTGCAAATGGATGATTAACCCCTTAATTCAAAAAACGGATCAAAAAAACGATATAGACGTTTTTTAACAGACACAACAAACTGCCACAGCCTGCTGTGGCCCTACCTTCCCCAATAAACGACTTTGGAAAGCCTTTGAGCCCTTTAGAGATGTCCTATAGCATACAGGGGACTCCTGAGGGAAGCTGGATGTCACAGGTTGTAATTTTAACTGCAACAACTGTAACTTTTATACTACAACAGTGGAAAGCCTCAGGAAACTGTTTCTAGGCAAAATTTAAGCCAGCCATGTGGAAAAAACTAGGCCCCAATAAAGTTTTATCACCAAAGCATATATAAAAACGATTAAACATGCCAGCAAACGTTTTATATTGCAATTTTATAAGGGTATTACCCCTGAGAGTAAGCATGATACCAATCGCTATTAAATCACTGTATTCAGGCTTAACTTACATTAATCCGGTATCAGCAGCATTTTCTAGCATTTTCCATTTCTAGAAAAAATTGTAACTGTACATACCTCATAGCAGAGTAACCTGCACGCCATTCTCCCGCTGAAGTTACCTCTCTCCTCAGACAGCAATGGATCTTAGTTACAACCTGCTAAGATCATAGAAACTCAGGCAGATTCTTCTTCTATTTACTGCCTGGGATAAAATAGTACAACTCCGGTACCATTTAAAATAACAAACTTTTGATTTAAGATAAAAAAACTAACTATATTTCACCACTCTCTCTTACTACCTCCATGCGTGTTGAGAGTTGCAAGAGAATGACTGGATATGGCAGTTAGGGGAGGAGCTATATAACAGCTCTGCTGTGGGTGTCCTCTTGCAACTTCCTGTTGGGAATGAGAATATCCCACAAGTAATGGATGATCCGTGGACTGGATACACCTTACAAGAGAAATAGTTTTGTTAAAACACAAAGTTTATTTTTGAAACAATATTGACTCCTACTCTTAGCAAAAGCTTGGGGTCAGTTACAGGGACATTATAGCATTCTATAATGTAGATATTTTGCATGTGTAATATATATATATTTAAGTATAAGTTATAAGGAAGAATTATACAGAGATTTTTTATTTCACCAAAAAGGTGCAAAATGAATTAAAGGTGCTTGTAACCTTTGAGAGAGAATTTGGGCAAAAGGCATCAGTGAGGGGCAAGGGGGAACCTATGTTTTTTTTAACATTTGGGGTAGTATTTGCCTAATATCGCAAGCACCATAGGGTCTTACAGATAACTTGCCATAGTACCAAATACCATATACGTTAATAATAAGAGAGATTACTTAGAGATTATATATTTATGCAATTAGTGTAATAGTACTCAGATAGATCTCAGTGTGTGATACAAAACAACAAAATTAAGTTTATAATTGTTTTCCAGACTACTTGTTACAACTGATACAATTGATATATTTAGAACAAGTGGAGGATAATGGCTCCTATATTTATTTAAATAAGACGCTATGATATGGCAATAGGATTTCCTTATGTAGGATTCAGTGCCCGATATATAGTTCAAGCTATACTTTTGTCTTATTGTAATGTAATATGTAAAATGAAGTATCACAATAGAGCATAGTTCTCTCCAACACTTTTACATTTTTGGTCCCTGTAATATATTTACTAAATCTTAAAATGAAATCACAAAAGGTCGCACTCCCATTTGCAAAGGGAGTTAGGATTAGCCATAACCAGTCTCACCCATTTCAAAGGATTTATTATTACCACAAACATCTAGACGTATATCTGAAGTCAGTGAGCATCTGTCTAGAAATGCAGCGTTTTTTCCCTTCTTTACTTTGATTCATAGGTTAACTTCAACAAATCTAATTGATAATTGAATTGTTTGCTTTGGAAATTCCATACAATGTATATAATAAAATATACAGTTATAGGTATCTATAGCTCTTTGTCACACAAGGTATATCATAAGCTTCTGTGTTTTTGTTATATTCAATGGTTTTACTCACTTGTTGTTTCCTTAGGGTAACTTTATTCTAAATTTCAATTTTAAATTAAATTAATCTCACAATTTAAAGAGACCGTGTACTGTAAAATTGTTTTTCCATTAATGTGTTCTACCGAATGAGTATAAAATTTATGAGAAATTGCTCTTTTTGTTTATGTATATGAAATATCTGGTTTCCTTCATTCTAAGCTGTGTCATTGTTATGGCAGCTAACTTTACAATGCCTAGGGCAGCATAAAAACACAGCATAAATCGCCAAATAAATATACTTTTTTTCCACCCTCTAGACCATCTTATATATGGCTGTATGCCAGGGAACCAATCAGCATTCATATGACATTAAACTCACCTAAACTAATGCTGTATTTTTTTATTGTAAGTCAATTAGTGCATATTATGTTAATAATGTAGTGTAATTTGTTTTTGTTTGTTTTTCAGAATCTTTTAGAATATTTCTTTTACACATTTTTGCCATTTCAGATGCATATGTTAAATATTGACAACACTTTCTATTTTTTTTCCTTACAGTTAATCAAACAAGCCATTGAAGACAGCATTGCATACAGACGAGAGCACCCATCTCGCTGCTCCGTGTCTTTAAATGACCTTGAAGAACGGAAATTCTTCAATAAAGGCACAACAAAAAAACAATGAAAACTGAATCCTGTCATAGAGTTGGTGTTTGAGACAAAAAAATAAACTCCTGGATGGACAATTATGCATTATCTGTATATAACCATATATGTTTGAGCCATATATGCTAATATTTAATAAACCTATATATATTATGTACCTGTATACTGTGCTACATTCCATCTATTCAAATATTTCCTTGTCAATTAAAATGTATCTTTCCTTCCTAAGACATGGAGAGTCCACAACATCATTCCAATTACTAGTGGGGTATTCACTCCTGGCCAGCAGGAGGAGGCAAAGAGCATCACAGCAAAGCTGTTAAGTGTCACTCCCCTACCCACAATCCCCAGTCATTCTCTTTCTCCTCTGTCAATGGAGGAGGTGAAGTTCGGTGTCTGAAAATATTTTTCCTTTTCTGGGTACTAAGCAAGAATTTAGGTTTAGCTGTGTCCACGTCAATCTCTTGAGTAAGACTAGCGGTGGCTTTTAAGCAGTTAGGAAGTGGTGAGGTGGTCCTTACTTTGTTTTCTAACATATTGCTGCCCTAGTCACAGAAAGCCAGAGTTGGTTACTCTGTTCTTTCTTTTTTCAACAGGTCTCTGTGAGGAGTATGTGTCCTTTCACGTCTGGTGAGCTATCTCCCTGCCGGACAGCTAGACTGCAGGTAAGTGCTTTTGTCTTCTAGGTCTTGGAGACTTGCACTTGCAGTTTATTGGGACATGTTTAATCCTTTGTTCAGGATTTACTTTGGTAGAGGGCAGGCACACAGTGTATGTGGAGACTAGGGGACTAAGTCAGCATGATTTGTTTATTCAGGCTTAGTGTATGTGGGCTTATGTTTTTACTGTACTCGGCTGGTAACTGAAATTGAGTGACAGAAATATGTGTTCGTTTGTGAAATTGTTTATTTGTCCACTTCCCCGGGCTGTTTCTATAAAGGTCTGTGAATTTTAGTAGCTCCGGTATTTTTAGTCGTTGAGAAACGCGCGCTTTTAGTTACTGCAGAGTTTCTTTTCTCTGGCGGTCCCATGACTTCTTCCTCTTCCGTCTAGATTTCGGAGGGGAGTAGCTTCATTTCTTTTTCAGCCTCTGCTGGATCGCTTCTACAGAAGAGTTCACTGACAGAAAAAGATTGTTGAAAGTGGTTACGGTAGGGCACCTCAGTATAAGCTGAGGTGTAGGGGCCCTGAGTATATATTTTTTTATTTAGGCATTCTAGTTCATTTGCGTTTACTGCTCTGAGGGTGTAAACATTTTTGTGACAGTATCAACATTTTTAATTTTCTCATTTATTTTTGAGGATTTGTTTGTTTTGCTAATTATGGACTTGGAGCAAGAATCTACAGGTATGTCTTGTGATAAATGCTTATTATGCCTAGAGACCCAAATAGTTTTTCCTATGCAATTTTGCGCTACAGGTTTAGCTAGAATTTAAGGATAAACTATTGCCCACTGAGCCCAATGTCTCTCAGGATGATGTTGTTCAGGCAATGCCACAGCTTTCTCCTCAAACGCCCCAAGCCTTAATGGCATTGCATAAAGTGCCCTGCAGTTCCTCTCAACCTCCTGGAGGATTTTATTTGCCATCAGATACAGATATCTTCTGCGGTATCGGCAGCATTATCTGCTTTTCCTATGTTGGAGAAACGCAAGAGGAAAACTAAGCATTTTTCAGATAGTAAGGTGTCCCATCTGCTGCTACACAGGTTTCCCTCCCTCATAAGTCTGATGAGGAGGATACATCGGTTGCCTCTGAGGGTGAGATCTCAGATTCTGACAGTATAATTCCTTTATCTGATGCTGAAGAAGTAAACTTCAGATTTAAGCTTGAATAGCTCCGTGTACTGTTAAAGGAGGTATTGGCTACTTTGGACGACTCTGACCCTTCTGTCGCTGTCAACCCTAAGAAATCTAGTAAGCTTAACAAATACTTTGAGGTTCCTTCCTCTGGGGAAGTGTTTCCTGTTCCAGATCGTGTGAGGGAGATCATTACACAGTAATGGGAAAAGCCAGGGATATCTTTCTCCCCATCTCCCGTCTTTAAAAATGTTTTCTGTTGCTGACTCCATTAAAGATTCATGGTGCATGGTGCCTAAAGTAGAAGGGGCTATTTCTACTCTGGCTAAGAGACCTATGATCCCTATAGAGGATAGCTGCTCCTTTAAGGATCCCATGGACAAAAAGCTGGTGGCTTATTTGAAGAATATGTATGTTCATCAGGGTCTTCAATGGCAAGTGGGGGGCAGACTTTCCCTGTTTTGTCAAGCATGGATACGGGATGTCCCAGATCCTTGGGCTGTGGACATAGTATCTCAGGGTTACAAAATATAATTCAAATGTTGTGCTCCTAAGGGCAGATTTCTCCTCTCAAGGTTATCTGCAGATCATATAAAAAGAGAGGCATTCTTAAAGTGCGTTCAAGATCTCTCTTTATTGGGAGTGATTGTTCCGGTTCCTGTAAGAGAACAGGGTCTAGGATTTTATTAAAATCTGTTTGTGGTTCCCAAGAAAGAGGGAACTTTTCGACCCATCTTAGACCTAAAATGTCTCAACAAGTTTCTCAGGGTTCCATCCTTCAAAATGGAAACCATTCGTTCCATTATTTCCTTTGTTCAAGAAGGTCAGTTCATGACGGCCATAGACCTGAAGGATGCCTATCTGCATGTTCCCATCCACAGGGATCATCACCAGTTCCTGAGATTTGCTTTTCAAGACAAGCACTTTCAGTTTGTTGCTCTTCCGTTTGGCCTTGCCACAGTTCCCAGAATTTTCTCAAAGGTACTGGGGGTACTTTTGGCAGCTGTCAGGTCTCGGGGAATTGCAGTGGTGCCTTATCTGGATGGCATATTGGTTCAGGCAACATCTTTTCAAACTCTCAAACGGAGATCTTGTTGTCTTTTCTACATTCCCACAGATGGAAACTTAATTTGGAGAAGAGTTCCCTTGTTCCAGCTACAAGGGTTTGCTTTTTAGGGACCATCATAGATTCCCTATCTATGATGATTTTTCTGACAGAGGTCAGAAAATCCAATTTGCTCTCCTCTTGCCTCTCTCTACAGTCTACTGTTCGGCCATCAGTGGCTCAGTGTATGGAGGTAATTGGTCTGATGGTCACTTCCATGGACATCATTCCTTTTGCTCGATTCCATTTGAGAGCTCTGCAGTTATGCATGCTTAGACAATGGAATGGAGAAAATTCAGATCTGTCTCAGAGAATAGATCTGGACCAGTTGACAAGAGAATCTCGTGGTGGATTTCTCAGGATCATCTGTCTCAGGGAACATGCTTCCGGAGACCCTCCTGGGTGTTTGTGACCACGGACGCTAGCCTGCTAGGCTGGGGAGCAGTCTGGGACTCGTTTGTTAAAGGCGCAGGGCCTATGGACTCAGGAGGCGTCTGCTCTCCCCATAAACATCTTGGAGTTGAGAGCGATCTACAACTGCCTGATGGCTTGGCATCAATTGTCTTTAGCCCGAATTATCAGGTTCCAATCGGACAACATCACTTCGGTGGCTTACATCAACCACCAGGGAGGAACTCAGAGTGCCTTAGCCATGAAGGAGGTGGCACAGATTATTCAGTGGGTGGAAGCTCACAATTGTTGTCTATCTGCCATCCATATTCCAGGAGTGGACAACTGGGAGGCAGATTTCCTTAGCAGACAGACTTTTCATCCCGGGGAGTGGGCTCTCCATCTGGAGGTGTTCTCCAGGTTAACCCTCCAGTGGGGGGTACCGGATCTGATGGCATCTCGTCAGAACACCAAGCTTCCAAGGTACGGTTCAAGGTCAAGAGATCCACAGGCTGCTCTGATAGATGCTCTAGCGGTTCCTTGGGATTTCAGTCTAGCATACCTGTTTCCTCCGTTTGCTCTCCTTCCACGAGTCATAGTTCGTATTAATCAGGAGAGAGTGTCGGTAATTCTAATAGCTCCTGCATGGCCTTGCAGGATCTGCAGATCTAGTGAAGATGTCATCTCTGCCACCTTGGCAGTTGCCTCTGAGGAAGAACCTTCTAGCTCAGGGTCCATTCCTCTATCCAAATCTTGTTTCTCTGAAGCTGACTGCTTGGAGATTGAACACTTAGTTCTGGTTAAGTGTGTGTTTTCTGAATCGGTCATTGAGACCACGATCCAGGCTCGCAAGCCTGTTACTCATAAAATTTACTATAAGGTATGGCGTAAATACCTTTATTGGTGTGAATCAAAGGACTACTCTTGGAGTAGGGTCAGGATTCCAAGAATATTGTCTTTTCTCCAGGAAGGTCTGAAGAAAGGGTTGTCAGTCAGTTCTCTGAAAGGTCAGATTTCTGCACTATCTATTCTTTTAGATAAGCGTCTGGTGGATGTGCCAGATGTTCAATCTTTTTGTCAGGCCCTGGTCAGAATCAGGCCTGTGTTTAAACCTGTTGCACCTCATTGGAGCCTTAACCTTGTGGGGGACTTTAAAAATGCATGGGACAAGCATAGGGCTATCCTACGAACTAGATAAGTTTATACTGTTAGGTAAGGTGGGGCAGACTTGCTGGGCCTATGGCTCTTATCTGCCGTCAATATCTATGTTTCTATGTTTCTATGTTTCTTAAAGTTTTACAGCAGGCTCCGTTTGAGCCAATGCATTCCATAGATATTAAGTTGTTATCTTGGAAGGTTTTGTTTCTTGTTGCTGTCTCTTCTGCTCGGAGAGTTTCTGAACTCTTGGCTTTACAGTGTGATTCGCTTTACCTTATATTTCATGCGGATAAGGTTGTCCTTCATACTAAATTAGGGTTTCTCCCTAAGGTCGTTTTGGATAGAGATATTATTCAGGAAATTGTTGTTCCTTCTCTCTGTCCTAATCCTTCTTCTCATAAGGAATGTCTTGATGTGGTGAGTGCTTTAAAATTCTATCTACAGGCTACTAAGGATTTTCGCCAGTCCTCTGCCCTGTTTTTTTGTTTCTCTGGAAAGCGTAAGGGTCAGAATGCTATTGCTACTTATCTTTCCCTCTGGACAGCAGCCTCCTGAGAGAATTACTGCTTATTCCACTAGGGCTGTCTCAGCTTCGTGGGCTTTCAAAAATGAAGCTTCAGTGGAACAGTTTTGCAAGGCTGCAACTTGGTCCTCTTTGCATACTTTTTTCCAAATTTGATAGATTTGATACTTTTGTCTCGGCTGAGGCTTATTTTGGGAGAAAGGTTCTTTAAGCGGTGGTGCCTTCTGTTTAGATCTGCTTGTTCTCCCTCCCTATTCATTCCATGTCCTCTAGCTTGGGTATTGGTTCCCACTAGTAATTGGAATGACGTTGTGGACTCTCCATGTCTTGGGTAAGAAAACTAAATTTATGCTTACCTGATAAATGTATTTATTTATTTCCAGACATGGAGAGCTTATGACCCACCCTTAATTTAGACAGTTATTTTTGACTAAACCTCAGACACCTCTACACCTTTGTGTTATCTCCTTTTTTTCCATTTCCCTTCGGTCGAATGACTGGGGATTATGGGTAAGGTAAGTGACACTTAACAGCTTTGCTGGGGTGCTCTTTGCCTCCTCCTGCTGGCCAGGAGTGAATATCCCACTAGTAATTGGAATGATGTTGTGGACTCTCCATGTCCGGAAAGAAAGAAATTTATCAGGTAAGCATAAATGTTGTTTGTTTTTAATTATTATTAAACTTGTATGTGATTTTCATTTAAAGGGATAGCAACTTCTTTTTTTTACTGTCTTGTGAAAGATTCTAATTTTCATACTTTTATGTGTGATTAAGGTTTTTGTACATTTTCATTTAGTTCAAATCATGTTTTGCACTATCTCTGTACAGTAAACGTTCTTTTACTTCTGTTTCTTTGTTTTTTGTTACTTAAACATTTCAGGAAATATTTTAATTACAAGTAGTGAGTACAAGAGAATATTATATTTTTTACTACGGTTGCAACCTTTGTAATTGTGTAACATGAACATATTTATGTGTATTAGGATCTTTACCCATAGACAAATAGACAATGATTTACAGATTTATTATCCTAGGAATATTTTATGATGTACCCGATATCTCTTCCCTGACTTGTGCCCAATAACACTATGGGGCCGATTTATCATAGTGCGGATCATGTCTGCAGCACATCGCGCGGCCAATCGGCTGATAGCTGCTTCTTAACTCCTGTTGCCGGTGAACCTAAAGGCTCGCACGGAAACAGCTGCATACGAGGCATGATAAATCGGCCCCTATATGAGAATTAGTTTGAGAATTATTGGCACAAGCAAGGTTTCATTTCTGCAATATACTTTCATTAGCTAAAATGGTTTTAGTAAGCTATCCTTGTATCAGTGGCATATTCATATATGCTGTGAGTGACCCATGCACCATCATTCTCAGCAAGCTGGCAGTGATGTTTATTGTATTAGTAATGGTTTGTATAAGTCACTGTGACTCTCTGTGCAGGTACACAAGGAACTTGCAGAACACGGACGTTATTTGACAATCATTATCCCAACTGCACTAATTGTTTTCAGCTTTACTTAAAGGGACACTAAACCCACATTTTATCTTTCATAATTCAAAGAGAGCAGCAATTTTAAGCAACTTTCTAATTTACTCCTATTATCAATTTTATTTTGTTCTCTTGCTATTTTTATTTGAAAAGCAAGAATCTAAGCTTAGGAGCCGCCTATTTTTGGTTCTGCACCTGGGTTGTGCTTGCTGATGGGTTGCTAAATGTAGCCACACATCAACAAGCGCTATCCAGGGTTCTGAACCAAAAATAAGTCGACTCCTTAGCTTAGATTCCTGCTTTTTCAAATAAAGATAGCACAAGAACGAAGAAAAATTGATAATAGGAGTGAATTACAAAGTTGCTTTAAATCTGAATCATGAAATTCATGGTTGTACCTCCTTGGAAACTGATCCGATCAGGATGATTTGGCAGCCCCTGCTAGTGGGCAATTGTCAGGGGGTGGCATTGCACAAGCATTTCACCACCCACAGATCTACAGAGAACAAGCATTGGATTAAGAATAATGATATTGGATGATTTGTGCATGTTCGGACCCTGAAAAACAAGATGGCTCTGTCCACGCCAAGAAAAGCTTTGGCTCTTTTAGGTGACAATAGAATCGCAACCAAGTAACAACCAATACTAAGTTTATTATCATCAAAAATGAAATGTAAAAACACTCCTATGTGAATTGATGCAAATCTGAAAAGGAATGAATGAAAGAGTTACAGGGCTATATTTATAGTGTTGGTCATCTTGATGATGTTTGTAATTGGCTGTGTAGTCTGTAGGGATGTAATGTAAAAAGAGTGTGAAAGGCCATTTTGGTGTTGGGTGTTTCTTGTGCAGTTGTATTTTTGTGTATCAAGTCGGTTTTCTGTGATCTACAGTAATTATTGTAATAAATGAAGATTAGAAGTGAGCGCTGGAGATATCCTGCTACCTCAGTTAAACCCCTCAAATTTAAACAGATAGAACCATTAAAGAAAAAAAAGAGAAGTGCTAAATGCACAGATATAATTTAATACATGTGTTCCATATAGTAGCAAAATTACAAAAATGTCTAATATGATCCGTCTGAAAAATATTTAAAAATCAGGACATCTCCTGTTATGAAATTAAAACAATGATCAACAATGTCAATATAAAACCCAGCTTTATAAAATCTCTTGGAGATTATCAGATATAGATATTGAAATATCTAGTAATAATAATAGTAATAACTAGTGCAATGTAGAAATAAGGGTAACTAAATGTTAACTGGTGAATAATAAAGTCCCAACTAGTATGTGCAGACCCGATGGGGCAATATATTTTCATTAATAACCACCAATACTTGAGAGGCTAAGCGCTATATAATGCCTTGGAAAAAATGGAGTTAGTGTCCCAATACTTAGTGCATATAACTCCATAAGTCAGCCAATACTGGCAAAGTACCTTTATCCTCTGACCAAATGAGTAAGGCTCTTTGTTCCGTAATCCGCTTTTTCGGTGTCTTTCAGTGGTATTATCCACATCCAGGAGGACAGCTGGTGGCGTCTGTGTATAGCGTGTTACTCGTATCTGCGGTTCCTCTCAGCGGCTCTGTCCGCATCTAGGAGGACACCTGAGGTGTCTGTATGCTGCGTAAGTATCACCTGACTTCGGTTTGCAGCGTGTGCTTCACGTGACTTTGATTCCGTCACTTTTGACAGTTCTGTCAATCTGATGAAACAATTACTGTAGCGCTACAGTTTTAAATTGCAGTGCGGTGCAGACTTGGCTAGTCTGAAGATCCTGAGAATGATGTCAGGGGGATTCCTGCTCAGTAAGAAGAGTCTACGCGTTTCGCCCTGGACTGGGCTTTATTAAGACTTGTATTCCGCCATATTTGGAAGACAGTTTTAAATAGCCCTCTCTTTATTTTGATTGGTGGTTATAATTTGCTTTTATTATTATTATAATTCAGTAATTATTGGTCTTGGACAAAATAAATAATAATGTTCTATCCTGTTTTTTCGATTAGGGCTAGAAAATTACCAATGGCACTACTAAACTATTACTAAAACCTTAGAATCCCTATTATATGAATAATAATGATATATTTATTTGGGGTCTTAGGTGCTATGTATCTGAACCTATTTACTAAAATAATTGGCAGAATTCACTACAAAGGGGATCCTGTTTTTTCGACATCTAACACAAATTTCGGAATCAAGACCATGGTTAGCGATGATCAGTAACAGGGGTAGAACTAGTATGGGTGCAGCAGGTGCAGTGGCAACAGGGCCCGAGAGCTGGAGGGGGCCCTAACAGCCAGTCTGTACATAGGTGTATGTATGTAGAATGTGTACAATTCTAATGCAGAGAAGCCTTTTATTAGTGCAAGTTGCAGGTCCATTTATTTATCCTCAAAATCATTCTACAGAACAGAATGTATTTTATTACTTTTGCTTTTTAATAAGTTACCTTTGGGGGGCCCCAAATAATTATTGCACCAGGGCCCTCTGTTCAGTAGGTCCACTACTTCAGTAATGCAAACATTACATTAGAGAGTGTGAACTTTTCTGTTTTTAAAGGTTCCAAAAGGTTCCAATAGATTAATATTTAATGTAAAATAGAGAAAGGGATCATAAAATGGATATGATGAATTTTAGGAATTGCTAGATTGGTAACTCAACCTTTTTACCTCATAATTTGTCAGCAGTGATACTTGCAGCAGACTTGGTCTCAGACTGACTCACCTGGAGTTTGCGAAAACTAAGAAATGATCAGACTTTAATGCTGCAATAGTGTATAGTTTTCATGTTACGGAGGGAAACTCTGAGACTAATCTGAGCGTGGTCACTAAGCAATTTAAAAATAATATCCGGTCGAATAATCCAAGATAGTAAAGCATTCTGTCAAGTTTTATGGCTGTAAAATATGCAATGATTTTGCCAAGAATAGATTTGTATCTGAATTACAGTGATTTCTTTCTAAACAGTTTTTTTCAGACATTTGCTAGAAGGTTTTTTTTATAATTATTTATTGTAGGTACATTTATTTTTTTTTATAAAAAATAATTTTAGTACAAGTGTTCTTTCAAGGTAGAATTTGTTCTCCATTGTTTTCTATTTCTCTAAAGGGGATATCTTGTACATGTTCCTAAAATGTCCCACATAATAACGGCCTTAAATCTATATTAATTAAAAAATGTATTTATTTATTTTCATATTTCCACAGTGTTTCTTAAAGGGATATAACACCCAAATGTTTTCTTTCATGATTCAGATAGAGCAGCAACTTTAAGCAACTTTCTAATTTACTTTTATCCATTTTCTTTGTTCTCCTCGTATCTTTATTTGAGAAGCAGGAATGTAAGCTTAGGAGCCGGCCCATTTTTGGTTCAGCACCTGGATAGCAGTTGCTGATTGGTGGCTAAATGTAGCACTACCCAGTTGCTGAACCAAAAATGGGCCAGCTCCTAAGCTTACATTCCTGCTTTTTCAAATAAAGGTATTGAGCTTTCCTGAAAATGACATCCCGCATATTTTCAAGCAAGTTTGCTTTAATCCTCATTAATGTGCAGCATACTTTTGTTTGAGAGAGCACCTCTCGTTCTGTATGAATATTTTAATGTTTATTCATGAATAAATGCACAAGCAATATATAAATAAATGTATGGCCTGATATTCAAAACCTTGCCAGCAAGGAGGGCAATCACTCAAAATCTTTGGGATTTTTTTTAGACCTTGCATTGCAATGTAGGAGTTCTCTGTTTCACATTAAGAACATTACATAGCAAAATAAATATTTCTCAATATAAAATTTTGCGTTTTTTAAAAAATTTAAGGGCCTCGCCGCACCAACGAGACTTCTTAGAATATCTCGCCTAAGCGGCAAGGTTTTGAATATCAGGTCCTTAATAAGAAACCCTATCAGCTAGATTACGAGTTGTGCGTTATGGTAAAAAAGCAGCTTTAAGAGGTCCTAACGCTGCTTTTTTACGCCCGCTGCTATTACGAGTCTTGAAGGTTTAGGGTCACCGCACACTTCTTTGGCCTTACCGCAAAATGACTTACGTAAACCTCGTAAAGACTTTTTTCTATGGGACTTCCATAGTGCTGATATTACGAGTCTGTCCTGAGAGGCCAAAAAGTGAGCAGTACACCCTACCCCGTCAAGAGTCCTAATGCATTTAAAAGTCAGTAGTTATGAGTTTTATGGTACAACGCCGTAACATAAAACTCATAACTAAAGTGCTAAAAAGTACACTAACACCCATAAACTACCTATTAACCCCTAAACTGAGGCCCTCCCGGATCGCAAACACTATAATAAAAAATGTAACCCCTAATCTGCCGCTCCGGACACCGACCGCCACCTAGATTATATGTATTAACCCCTAATCTGCTGCCCCAACATTGCCGACACCTACATACTATTTATTAACCCCTAATCTGCCACCCCCAACGCCGCCGCCACTATATTAAAGTTATTAACCCCTAACCCTAAGTCTCGCCCTAACCCTAACAACCCCTAACTTAAATATAATTACAATAAATCTAAATAAATATTCCTATCATTAACTAAATTATTCCTATTTAAAACTAAATACTTACCTATAAAATAAACCCTAAGCTAGCTACAATATAACTAATAGTTACATTGTAGCTAGCTTAGGGTTTATTTTTATTTTACAAGCAAGTTTGTATTTATTTTAACTAGGTAGACTAGTTATGAAATAGTTATTAACTATTTAATAACTACCTAGCTAAAATAAATACAAAGTACCTGTAAAATAAAACCTAACCTAAGTTACACTAACACCTAACACTACACTATAATTAAATAAATTAACTAAATTAAATACAATTACCTAAATTAAATTAAATTAGCTAAAGTACGAAAAAAAACCCCACTAAATTATTGAAAATAATAAACAAATTACAGATATTTAAACTAATTACACCTAATCTAATAGCCCTATTAAAATAAAAAAGCCCCCCCAAAATAAAAAACCCTAGCCTAAACTAAACTACCAATAGCCCTTAAAAGGGCCTTTTGCGGGGCATTGCCCCAAAGTAATCAGCTCTTTTACTTGAAAAAAAAAATACAAACAACCCCCCAACAGTAAAACCCACCACCCACACAACCAACCCCCCAAATAAAATACTATCTAAAAAAACCCTAAGCTCCACATTGCCCTGAAACAGGCATTTGGATGGGCATTGCCCTTAAAAGGGCAGTTAGCTCTTTTGCAGGCCCAAAGTCCCTAACCTAAAAATAAAACCCACCCAATACACCCTTAAAAAAACCTAACACTAACCCTCTGAAGATCGACTTGCCGGGAGACGTCTTCATCCAAGTTGGGCAAAGTGGTCCTCCAGACGGGCAGAAGTCTTCATCCAGACGGCATCTTCATCCATCCGGCGTGGAGCGGGTCCATCTTCAAGACATCCGACGCGGAGCATCCTCTTCATCTGAAGGAGTAAAGCTGAATGAAGGTACCTGTTCCAATCAGCCAATAGAATGCAAGCTCAATCCTATTGGCTGATTGGATCAGCCAATAGGATTGAACTTCAATCCTATTTGCTGATTGCATCAGCCAATAGGATTTTTTCTACCTTAATTCCGATTGGCTGATATAATTCTATCAGCCAATCGGAATCTAAGGGACGCCATCTTGGATGATGTCACTCAAAGGTACCTTCATTCAACTTTAGTCCGTTGGATGAAGAGGATGCTCCGCATCGGATGTCTTGAAGATGGACCCGCTTCGTGCCGGATGGATGAAGATAGAAGATGCTGTCTGGATGAAGACTTCTCGTTTTATTTTATAGGTACTTTTGTATTTATTTTAGCTAGGTAGTTATTAAATAGTTAATAACTATTTAATAACTATTCTACCTAGTTAAAATAAATACAAACTTGCCTGTAAAATAAAAATAAACCCTTAGCTAGCTACAATGTAACTATTAGTTATATTGTAGCTATCTTAGGGTTTATTTTACAGTAAAAAATGGGGAAGGTGGGATAGCGCTAAGCAAAGCTCAGAGTCATAAAAAATGTGAGAATGTGAAGTATGTACTACAAATAATATCTATATAATTGGGGTATGATCCCTGAACATGTGGTTCTCACACCTTATAGGATACAACCTATAATGTATCACTTAGATTTTATTTGTGAGTTGGAGATAATAAAAGAAATGTTGATCTATATTTCTAAATTTCCTGTTATAAATGAACTCTCTTAAAGCAATCGGTGAGTGTATAAAAAAATATTTATTCCCATACAGAACAGCTAACAATGATCTGTTTAAAAAATTAAAATAATAGAATTTATAGTATCGATGCCGGCATCTTAGTTTATCACTTAAATTTTTTTCGCGCAAAATACAATATGTTACCAAGTGTCTAGTATATTTTACTTAAATCACACTATGGTTAATGACCTTATAATAACAAGTTAAAAATGAATTGTTACGAAGTATAACAGAGATGTATCACGGAAATGTATCACTCCCGTGATTACAATATGACACTGATCACTAAGAACTGCGTGATGTGTATTGTTTACTCTGTGCACACTCTAGTTATACAACTTATAGTGACAGATTGGTTACAGGTTGCTACATAAAATACAGACAAATATCAGTCCAGTGATAGCAAATAACACTGTTCACAGAGTTGCCGTGATCCCCTAAAAAATGTAAAAGTGAGCAGCGTCACAATGTCTATTTCTTTAAAGTAACCTTATTTGAATGTCTGCATCCAGAAATCCTTAATCCGGTTGACAGACCGGCTGGTCTGTTTGTTGCAAAAAAACGGGCTTCTCTTCTGACCGTGTTCTTCTTAGTATGAGTTCCGGGTCAGAGTGCCACAGTGTAATCCTTCGGAATTTTGGTTTTCACAGTGTTTGTCCACTTCCTTCGTGTCACCCTTAGCTAGTGATACAGGCTAGATCAAATACTGGGTCCTGGGGCAGGGATTATACATATAGAGTCTATTCCTGTTTTAGGATACAGCTCAATGTACCTGCCCTAACCAGTATAGCCAATATATCTCACCAGCTGGGGTAGTATTCAACGGATATAGGTTCAGAGTTAGCAGTCTCTACGCGTTTCAGCCACCAGGGGCCTTTATCAAGATAAAGGCCCCTGGTGGCTGAAACGCATAGAGACTGCTACTTTTTTTTTATATGATTGCATTTGGCAGTGAAATGGTGGCATGAAATATACCAAAATGGGGCTAGATCAATACCCTGGGTTGTCTACTTTAAAAATATATAGTTTTGACAGGTAAATAAAAAAATAAGGCTCTGTTTCTGTTAAATGTAGTGATAGCAAAAATGCTAAAAATGATCCAGTATTTTGGGAAAGTTCTTCTTTGAAATTGTCGGTAGCAAAGGAGTTAACTTAGGAGGTCCTATGTGTGCCCATACTTTTTCCCCTCACTGTTGCCTGGTTCTATTTGATCCAGTCGCTTATACAATGAAGCTTGCTAGAAAGTAGGCTGAAGTCTGATTTGCAATAGTAGTTTGGAGTTTTTCAAATGAATTTGTCATGAGTTGGCAGTTTAGTATGAATAAGGGTCATTGGCTTGATGCATTTTTTTCATTATTAATGTACAATCGGATATTTCAATTTTACAATATTAATAAGTATTGAATAAATCTTAAAAAGCACACTCTATTGTCAACCCCATTCCCCAATACTAATTCTGATTACATGTCCTGGGCACCCAAGTGTTAAAGACAGAAAGAAAGTTATAGGCAGTGCATTGCAAAGTTGTATTACATTTTTATCTACAAAGTTGCCTTAGTAGGACGTGACACCTCCATTTGCTTAGATTATTTAATGAGAAATCAAGTCCTGCATACAACTAATACGCATATTTCAAAATATTTTCCATTCTGCTATTATTCACAAAATCCTTAGCTGCAGTTGCATCTGGAAGGAGGAAACTAAGGATTAAGTAATTTGTATATAAGGTTTCCTGAGTTACCGTAAATCAGTTTGTTACTATTTATAAATGAATAAATATGTAATTTAGTGAATGGCATGCTCTCATACATATTCTGGAATACATTCTAGAAAATACCTCAAGTGTAAATTGTTAGTTTAAATAATTTTGCTGGAAATTTGTTATTGACATTCCCAATATTCAGGAAGGAAATTATATAAAAATTTCTGGAGTGTAATACAAGACCGACTAAAAGCAGCATGAAAAATGCTATGTGGCATGACCATTTTTACAGGTTTTATTTTTTTAGTATATATTAAAAGCATACCATTTTTTTAAATTTACCATCAGATCATTAGATTATCTTTAGTTAAAAGCAATTTATAAAAATGTAAATTGTTTCTTTGAAATCAGAATTTTGATCCACATTTAATACAATTATAATTACTCATTTAAAATGTATAAAGTTTAAGTAATCTACTTAAAGTCCTGTACTTATTACACATGATTAACCATGTTATCAAATATATTATCTGGTTATATTTGTTGAAATATTTAATGTTAATTTAAATGTTTTTATCATTTTATTTATTTTTTTGTTTTTTAATATGTTCTTACATTTCTATATTCAATATGCAGTTTAATATTTTCATAATTAGCCTTTAATCCTAAAATGTTTACCCATAATCTTTCATCTTTCATTTATAATTAATCATTTACATAATTTATAAAAATATATATAAAAAAATGTATCTATTGTTATTTATATGTGTGTTTAATTTACCTAAATTCCCATATTTTATTTGGAGTTTAATGATTTTATAAATACTTAAAAAACTTTTTGTCTGTATTTATTCTAAGTGTTTTTATTTTATATAGCTTAAGTAAGGAAATGTTTTAAAGCTATGTCTCTTAAAAAGTAAATTGATTTTTTTAAAATAGATAATTTGTTTAAATGTTTTGCAGTACAGCATTAAACTCCATTTAAAGATAAGATACAAAATATTTTAAATTAAATCATAATGTACTTATTTCTCTCATGATTTTATGTCAGTCTGATGTTTTATAAATAAAGATAATTGAAGATTTGGTTAAAATTAAATTACTAAAGAGTTATAAACAATAGCCACAAGGTCATGTTCACATAAGCCATACTTTTTTGAAGACATATGTTAGGCAGCTAATATTATTGATTGTGTTACTATAGATTATTTTAATTAGTTATTTTAGTGAATGCACAAGTACGGCGAGATGCACGCTGTATAGTAAGCAAACCATGCAAACCTCAAACTGTTCTAACCATGGAATAGTTTAATCGGTTTGATCTTGACCTCAAAGATTGAATCCAGAATCAAGTTGCCAAATCATTCTGAGTTGCATTTAAAAAAAAACATTGGATAACCATAGTGTAATTCCCTCTGAAGTTAGAAAGGGGTTCATAAAAATGTTTAGAGGGGTGTATTTAGCATAAATTATATACTACTGAAGAATTTGTTATCAAGATAAAATTAGACATTACAAAAGGGTGACATAGCTGAGAGATCACGTGCATAATTTAGGTCATGGATAAAACATGAGCAACTAATAGAGCTGTGGTCCTGAAAAAAACAAAACCAGAGAGATGCTGTCCATGATGTAGATGAGCCAAGACAATAGTAATTTGTAGGGATGGGCAAATGTGTTTATATTCGAATTCAAATGTTAGAAAGAATGTTATTGTAGAAATTTGATTTACTTAATAGAATGTTGATAAGAACGAATATTCTTAAAAATTTGATTTTTCGAATGTTATTTACAGTTTTCAAATGTCACATTTGAATTTGAATGTCATATTTGAATTTGAATGTCACATTCGAATTCGAATATTACATTTAAAAAACACAATTGTAGACTAGAAACACTATTTCGAATTCAAATGTCACATTCGAATCGAATATCACATTCGAATCGAATATCACATTCGAATTAGAATATTACATTTATAAAACACAGTATTAGACTAGAAATACTATTTTGAATTCGAATGTCACATTCAAATCGAATATCACATTTATTAAACACAGTTGTAAACTAGAAATACTATTTCGAATTTGAATGTGACATTCAAATTCGAATATTACATTTAAAAAACACAGTATTAGACTAGAAATACTATTTCGAATTTAAATGTCACATTCGAATTCAAATGTCACATTCAAATTCGAATATTACATTTCAAAATTGAATAAATACATAGCTAAACATTCTATTATTCGAACGAATATGAATTTATATAAATACATTTTTATAAACATTCGCCCATCCCTAGTAATTTGCACATTATTACATTCTGTGTGCTGTATATTTTCCTATCCTGGCTGGTCCAGGCAAATATGACTTTTACATGGATGGATAGGGGAGTGGTTATGGTCTTGACATTCTTATTCAGCGATGGGCAACTATCCAGGAACACTCGTTGTCAGTTGGTTATCACTGGTCAACAGATTTTTTTTAAAAAAGTGTAACCCTAGCTGGGGCCTAGTGCCTTTTGCACATATAATGTACCGGAGACTAGGTTACAAGTAACGCTGTATTTTTTTTGCGTAAGTGAAAACTTCCCTAGGATTTTAATGTTTGCGCTTGTCGGGTTGCGTTCATATTGCAAGTTCCCCAAAAAGCTTATTTTGTGCTAGCATTAACCCGAATAGCGCGAAAAACCTAACTTGAGTTTTTGCTTGCGCGTACATGTATTCCCCCTTAGAGATTAATGGAGAAGAAAAGTGGGGGGGGAAAATAACACCCGACATTGCACAAACTCCATCGCATTTTCGCATTCCCCATAGAAATTAATGGAGAGAATTTTTTTTTTAAAAAAACAAACACCCTTCGCACAAACGACATAGCATATTTGCATTAACAAATGTGAAATATCTACAGTAAATATATAGTTTATATATATATATATATATATATATATAAATGTTATTAAATATGAATATTGCATAAATATGTTTTATAATGTTTTTATCTGCTTAATGGCAAAAGGATATAATGCACTTATATATATGTCTATATGTGTTAATGTTTTTATATGTGTATATATGACTGTAAATACATATATACACATATAAATACATTAATATATATGTACACATATATAAACATATATATATATATATATACTCTCTCTCTCTCTCTCTCTCTCTCTATATATATATATATATATATATACTGTATTATATATACTGTATATATATATATATATATATATATATATATATATATATACATACATACAAATACATCTTTAGCAATGTATATGTATGTGTCTCAATGTTAAAGCCATTTGCCTGCCTTTTTTTCTAACACCCGAGAGCTCCCATCCCATTGAGCCCTTGTAATTTTTGCATACAATATTTTTTTAACTCATTTTATTAGACAGTGTTAATATGAGTGTAACTGTACTGTGTAATGTATATTTATTATACAGTGTTAATATGAGTGTAACTGTACTGTGTAATGTATATTTATTAGATAGTGTTATGTGTGTAACTGTACTGTGTAATGTATATTTATTAGACAGTGTTAATGAGTGTAACTGTACTGTGTAATGTATATTTATTAGACAGTGTTAAGGGACACTGAACCCAATTTTTTTCTTTCAAGATTCAGATAGAGCATGCAATTTTAAACAACTTTCTAATTTAGTCCTGTTATCAATTTTTCTTCGTTCTCTTGCTTTTTTTATTTGAAAAAGAAGGCATCTAAGCTTTTTTTTGGTTCACAACCATGGAAAGCACTTGTTTATTGGTAGGTGAATTTACCCACCAATCAACAAGAACAACGCAGTGTGTTCACCAAAAATGGGCCGGCATCTAAACTTACATTCTTGCATTTCAAATAAAGAAACCAAGAGAATGAAAAAAATTTGATAATAGGAGTAAATTAGAAAGTTGCTTAAAATTGAATGCTCTATCTGAATCACGATAGAAAAAAATTGGGTTTAGTGTCCCTTTAATATGAGTGTGACTGTACTGTGTAATGTATATTTATTAGACAGTGTTATTATGAGTGTAACTATACTGTGTAATGTATATTTATTAGATGGTGTTATTATGAGTGTAACTGTACCGTGTAATGTATATTTATTAGACAGTGTTATTATGAGTGTAACTATACTATGTAATGTATATTTATTAGATGGTGTTATTATAAGTGTAACTATACTGTGTAATGTATATTTATTAGATGATGTTAATATGAGTGTAACTGTACTGTGTAATGTATATTTATTATATGGTGTTATTATGTGTGTAACTGTAATGTGTAATGTATATTTATTAGATAGTGTTATTATGTGTGTAACTGTACTGTGTAATGTACATTTATTAGACAGTGTTATTATGAGTGTAACTGTACTGTGTAATGTATTGTTATTAGATAGTGTTATTATGAGTGTAACTGTACTATGTAATGTATATTTATTAGACAGTGTTAATATGAGTGTAACTGTACTGTATAATGTATATTTATTAGACAGTGTTAATATGTGTGTAACTGTACTGTGTAATGTATATTTATTAGATGATGTTAATATGAGTGTAACTGTACTGTGTAATGTATATTTATTATATGGTGTTATTATGTGTGTAACTGTAATGTGTAATGGATATTTATTAGATAGTGTTATTATGTGTGTAACTGTACTGTGTAATGTATATTTATTAGACAGTGTTATTATGAGTGTAACTGTACTGTGTAATGTATTGTTATTAGATAGTGTTATTATGAGTGTAACTGTACTATGTAATGTATATTTATTAGACAGTGTTATTATGTGTGTAACTGTACTGTGTAATGTATATTTATTAGATGGTGTTATTATGTGTGTAACTGTACTATGTAATGTATATTTATTAGACAGTGTTAATATGAGTGTAACTGTACAGTGTAATGTATTTTTGAAATGTTTTGTGCAACTTTTTAGTTTAGGAAAACAGTTAACCACAGCTCTGAGATCGTGGTAAGGATTGGAGCATAAAGGGCGATTGCAAAAATGAAAATGGCTAGCAAAAACAAGATTGCACTAGTGCAAAACCGTTTGCGTCTCACTTGTTATCTAGCCCTTAGTGTCCTTTTTTGACTGGGAAAGAATCATGCCATGTTGGCACTTTAACCCATCCAATAAATGTTACCTACTGAGTGGAAATGAAAAAAGACATTAGCCATCAGTTCCCTTTTTACTGAGGGGAAACTTCTGCTAAACAAACAAAAGTGGAGAAAAAAAAAGAGGCAACCAGAACTTTCAGAACCAGACAGTTCTGCACTTTCCAGGAAAGAATCAGTGAAGATTTTTTACAGACAAAGCCTGACTAAAGGAACTTCCAGGTGGTCCCCTGTCAGCAATTCCAGTGTTATTCATATCACTGAATAATATAAATATTAATTTACTAATATTTTCCACAACCTTTAAAAGTTGGTTTTAGTCAATGAATAATTCATAAGACAAACATATATAGAGGAAGATGTTTGTCAAACCTAAGGGAAATATATGACAATCAATTTGAGCATGTCATTTGTGCTTTAGATACACAAACTTACTATGTACCTAACATCTGAAAATGGCTTAAAGGGACAGTAAAGTCAAAAATAAACTTTCATGATTCAGATATAGTATGCGATTTTAAATAACTTTCCAATTTAATTCTATTATCAATTTTGCTTAGTTCTCCTGGTATCCTTTGTAAAAGAGTTATCCTAAGTGATCTAAGAAGTGTGCATGTGTCCTTAGGCATTAGGCAAGTGTTTGCAAAAACACTTAAAACAATGTTATATATAGAAGGTTTAGATGAAATCATACTCCCAGGTGGGTTGTGTCAGAGAGAGACCAAAATGTTTATTTCCATTGTTCTCTCTATGGCTTAGTGTTTTAGTAACATAAACAGTGAGAAATAAGATAATTACTTTGTGTAAATAATTAGACAGATAAGCTAATTAGGTCTGCTCTCCTTAGAAGCTCAGCACATTTCACTGGGTTTTAGGTTCAATTAGCAGAATTGCTATTTCATGTACAAGAATATACATAAAGGAGCAGCATCCAATACATTTTAATCTCTGCTGTTGGTATAACAAGTAATTGGAAATCAGTTTTACAGTACATTGTCATACAAAGAGAGAAGCGCTCTACCAGGAACGAACAACAGCTCAGTGGCTTGTTCTATGGCGATTTACCACCCGGAAGCAGCCTCTTTTAGACCAGTGTGCTTTTCACAGAAGAAAACTTTCCTGAAGTATATCAGTCTGATCCCGCCAAGTAAGGTCAGTCCAGCCCCAAAATACCAGGCAATTCTCCTCTGAACAAGGAACATGACAACCCCAGACGATCGTTTCGGCCTCCTATGGGCCTCGTCAGTGAGGTGCAGCCACATTCCTCTAAGCACACTGGGCAAGGAGTCCACGTCTGGTTTCCCCCATCACCCATAGGGAGACTTCCCCAGGGTCATAATAATTTGCATACAAAGAGAGAAGCGCTCTACCAGGAACGAACAACAGCTCAGTGGCTTGTTCTATGGCGATTTACCACCCAGAAGCAGCCTCTTTTAGACCAGTGTGCTTTTCACAGAAGAAAATTTTCCTGAAGTATATCAGTCTGATCCCGCCAAGTAAGGTCAGTCCAGCCCCGAAATACCAGGCAATTCTCCTCTGAACAAGGAACATGACAACCCCAGACGTTCGTTTCGGCCTCCTATGGGCCTCGTCAGTGAGGTGCAGCCACATTCCTCTAAGCACACTGGGCAAGGAGTCCACGTCTGGTTTCCCCCATCACCAATAGGGAGACTTCCCCAGGGTCATAATAATTTGCATACAAAGAGAGAAGCGCTCTACCAGGAACGAACAACAGCTCAGTGGCTTGTTCTATGGCGATTTACCACCCGGAAGCAGCCTCTTTTAGACCAGTGTGCTTTTCACAGAAGAAAACTTTCCTGAAGTATATCAGTCTGATCCCGCCAAGTAAGGTCAGTCCAGCCCCGAAATACCAGGCAATTCTCCTCTGAACAAGGAACATGACAACCCCAGACGATCGTTTCGGCCTCCTATGGGCCTCGTCAGTGAGGTGCAGCCACATTCCTCTAAGCACACTGGGCAAGGAGTCCACGTCTGGTTTCCCCCATCACCCATAGGGAGACTTCCCCAGGGTCATAATAATTTGCATACAAAGAGAGAAGTGCTCTACCAGGAACGAACAACAGCTCAGTGGCTTGTTCTATGGCGATTTACCACCCGGAAGCAGCCTCTTTTAGACCAGTGTGCTTTTCACAGAAGAAAACTTTCCTGAAGTATATCAGTCTGATCCCGCCAAGTAAGGTCAGTCCAGCCCCGAAATACCAGCCAATTCTCCTCTGAACAAGGAACATGACAACCCCAGACGATTGTTTCGGCCTCCTATGGGCCTCGTCAGTGAGGTGCAGCCACATTCCTCTAAGCACACTGGGCAAGGAGTCCACGTCTGGTTTCCCCCATCACCCATAGGGAGACTTCCCCAGGGTCATAATAATTTGCATACAAAGAGAGAAGCGCTCTACCAGGAACGAACAACAGCTCAGTGGCTTGTTCTATGGCGATTTACCACCCGGAAGCAGCCTCTTTTAGACCAGTGTGCTTTTCACAGAAGAAAACTTTCCTGAAGTATATCAGTCTGATCCTGCTAAGTAAGGTCAGTCCAGCCCCGAAATACCAGGCAATTCTCCTCTGAACAAGGAACATGACAACCCCAGACGATCGTTTCGGCCTCCTATGGGCCTCGTCAGTGAGGTGCAGCCACATTCCTCTAAGCACACTGGGCAAGGAGTCCACGTCTGGTTTCCCCCATCACCCATAGGGAGACTTCCCCAGGTTCATAATAATTTGCATACAAAGAGAGAAGCGCTCTACCAGGAACGAACAACAGCTCAGTGGCTTGTTCTATGGCAATTTACCATCCGGAAGCAGCCTCTTTTAGACCAGTGTGCTTTTCACAGAAGAAAACTTTCCTGAAGTATATCAGTCTGATCCTGCCAAGTAAGGTCAGTCCAGCCCCGAAATACCAGGCAATTCTCCTCTGAACAAGGAACATGACAACCCCAGACGATCGTTTCGGCCTCCTATGGGCCTCGTCAGTGAGGTGCAGCCACATTCCTCTAAGCACACTGGGCAAGGAGTCCACGTCTGGTTTCCCCCATCACCCATAGGGAGACTTCCCCAGGGTCATAATAATTTGCATACAAAGAGAGAAGCGCTCTACCAGGAACGAACAACAGCTCAGTGGCTTGTTCTATGGCGATTTACCACCCGGAAGCAGCCTCTTTTAGACCAGTGTGCTTTTCACAGAAGAAAATTTTCCTGAAGTATATCAGTCTGATCCCGCCAAGTAAGGTCAGTCCAGCCCCGAAATACCAGGCAATTCTCCTCTGAACAAGGAACATGAAAACCCCAGACGTTTGTTTCGGCCTCCTATGGGCCTCGTCAGTGAGGTGCAGCCACATTCCTCTAAGCACACTGGGCAAGGAGTCCACGTCTGGTTTCCCCCATCACCAATAGGGAGACTTCCCCAGGGTCATAATAATTTGCATACAAAGAGAGAAGCGCTCTACCAGGAACGAACAACAGCTCAGTGGCTTGTTCTATGGCGATTTACCACCCGGAAGCAGCCTCTTTTAGACCAGTGTGCTTTTCACAGAAGAAAACTTTCCTGAAGTATATCAGTCTGATCCCGCCAAGTAAGGTCAGTCCAGCCCCGAAATACCAGGCAATTCTCCTCTGAACAAGGAACATGACAACCCCAGACGATCGTTTCGGCCTCCTATGGGCCTCGTCAGTGAGGTGCAGCCACATTCCTCTAAGCACACTGGGCAAGGAGTAAACGTCTGGTTTCCCCCATCACCCATAGGGAGACTTCCCCAGGGTCATAATAATTTGCATACAAAGAGAGAAGTGCTCTACCAGGAACGAACAACAGCTCAGTGGCTTGTTCTATGGCGATTTACCACCCGGAAGCAGCCTCTTTTAGACCAGTGTGCTTTTCACAGAAGAAAACTTTCCTGAAGTATATCAGTCTGATCCCGCCAAGTAAGGTCAGTCCAGCCCCGAAATATCAGCCAATTCTCCTCTGAACAAGGAACATGACAACCCCAGACGATTGTTTCGGCCTCCTATGGGCCTCGTCAGTGAGGTGCAGCCACATTCCTCTAAGCACACTGGGCAAGGAGTCCACGTCTGGTTTCCCCCATCACCCATAGGGAGACTTCCCCAGGGTCATAATAATTTGCATACAAAGAGAGAAGCGCTCTACCAGGAACGAACAACAGCTCAGTGGCTTGTTCTATGGCGATTTACCACCCGGAAGCAGCCTCTTTTAGACCAGTGTGCTTTTCACAGAAGAAAACTTTCCTGAAGTATATCAGTCTGACCCTGCTAAGTAAGGTCAGTCCAGCCCCGAAATACCAGGCAATTCTCCTCTGAACAAGGAACATGACAACCCCAGACGATCGTTTCGGCCTCCTATGGGCCTCGTCAGTGAGGTGCAGCCACATTCCTCTAAGCACACTGGGCAAGGAGTCCACGTCTGGTTTCCCCCATCACCCATAGGGAGACTTCCCCAGGTTCATAATAATTTGCATACAAAGAGAGAAGCGCTCTACCAGGAACGAACAACAGCTCAGTGGCTTGTTCTATGGCAATTTACCACCCGGAAGCAGCCTCTTTTAGACCAGTGTGCTTTTCACAGAAGAAAACTTTCCTGAAGTATATCAGTCTGATCCTGCCAAGTAAGGTCAGTCCAGCCCCGAAATACCAGGCAATTCTCCTCTGAACAAGGAACATGACAACCCCAGACGATCGTTTCGGCCTGCTATGGGCCTCGTCAGTGAGGTGCAGCCACATTCCTCTAAGCACACTGGGCAAGGAGTCCACGTCTGGTTTCCCCCATCACCCATAGGGAGACTTCCCCAGGGTCATAATAATTTGCATACAAAGAGAGAAGCGCTCTACCAGGAACGAACAACAGCTCAGTGGCTTGTTCTATGGCGATTTACCACCCGGAAGCAGCCTCTTTTAGACCAGTGTGCTTTTCACAGAAGAAAATTTTCCTGAAGTATATCAGTCTGATCCCGCCAAGTAAGGTCAGTCCAGCCCCGAAATACCAGGCAATTCTCCTCTGAACAAGGAACATGACAACCCCAGACGTTCGTTTCGGCCTCCTATGGGCCTCGTCAGTGAGGTGCAGCCACATTCCTCTAAGCACACTGGGCAAGGAGTCCACGTCTGGTTTCCCCCATCACCAATAGGGAGACTTCCCCAGGGTCATAATAATTTGCATACAAAGAGAGAAGCGCTCTACCAGGAACGAACAACAGCTCAGTGGCTTGTTCTATGGCGATTTACCACCCGGAAGCAGCCTCTTTTAGACCAGTGTGCTTTTCACAGAAGAAAACTTTCCTGAAGTATATCAGTCTGATCCCGCCAAGTAAGGTCAGTCCAGCCCCGAAATACCAGGCAATTCTCCTCTGAACAAGGAACATGACAACCCCAGACGATCGTTTCGGCCTCCTATGGGCCTCGTCAGTGAGGTGCAGCCACATTCCTCTAAGCACACTGGGCAAGGAGTCCACGTCTGGTTTCCCCCATCACCCATAGGGAGACTTCCCCAGGGTCATAATAATTTGCATACAAAGAGAGAAGTGCTCTACCAGGAACGAACAACAGCTCAGTGGCTTGTTCTATGGCGATTTACCACCCGGAAGCAGCCTCTTTTAGACCAGTGTGCTTTTCACAGAAGAAAACTTTCCTGAAGTATATCAGTCTGATCCCGCCAAGTAAGGTCAGTCCAGCCCCGAAATACCAGCCAATTCTCCTCTGAACAAGGAACATGACAACCCCAGACGATTGTTTCGGCCTCCTATGGGCCTCGTCAGTGAGGTGCAGCCACATTCCTCTAAGCACACTGGGCAAGGAGTCCACATCTGGTTTCCCCCATCACCAATAGGGAGACTTCCCCAGGGTCATAATAATTTGCATACAAAGAGAGAAGCGCTCTACCAGGAACGAACAACAGCTCAGTGGCTTGTTCTATGGCGATTTACCACCCGGAAGCAGCCTCTTTTAGACCAGTGTGCTTTTCACAGAAGAAAACTTTCCTGAAGTATATCAGTCTGATCCCGCCAAGTAAGGTCAGTCCAGCCCCAAAATACCAGGCAATTCTCCTCTGAACAAGGAACATGACAACCCCAGACGATCGTTTCGGCCTCCTATGGGCCTCGTCAGTGAGGTGCAGCCACATTCCTCTAAGCACACTGGGCAAGGAGTCCACGTCTGGTTTCCCCCATCACCCATAGGGAGACTTCCCCAGGGTCATAATAATTTGCATACAAAGAGAGAAGCACTCTACCAGGAACGAACAACAGCTCAGTGGCTTGTTCTATGGCGATTTACCACCCGGAAGCAGCTTTTTTTAGACCAGTGTGCTTTTCACAGAAGAAAACTTTCCTGAAGTATATCAGTCTGATCCCGCCAAGTAAGGTCAGTCCAGCCCCGAAATACCAGGCAATTCTCCTCTGAACAAGGAACATGACAACCCCAGACGATCGTTTCGGCCTCCTATGGGCCTCGTCAGTGAGGTGCAGCCACATTCCTCTAAGCACACTGGGCAAGGAGTCCACGTCTGGTTTCCCCCATCACCCATAGGGAGACTTACCCAGGGTCATAATAATTTGCATACAAAGAGAGAAGCGCTCTACCAGGAACGAACAACAGCCCAGTGGCTTGTTCTATGGCGATTTACCACCCGGAAGCAGCCTCTTTTAGACCAGTGTGCTTTTCACAGAAGAAAACTTTCCTGAAGTATATCAGTCTGATCCCGCCAAGTAAGGTCAGTCCAGCCCCGAAATATCAGCCAATTCTCCTCTGAACAAGGAACATGACAACCCCAGACGATTGTTTCGGCCTCCTATGGGCCTCGTCAGTGAGGTGCAGCCACATTCCTCTAAGCACACTGGGCAAGGAGTCCACGTCTGGTTTCCCCCATCACCCATAGGGAGACTTCCCCAGGGTCATAATAATTTGCATACAAAGAGAGAAGCGCTCTACCAGGAACGAACAACAGCTCAGTGGCTTGTTCTATGGCGATTTACCACCCGGAAGCAGCCTCTTTTAGACCAGTGTGCTTTTCACAGAAGAAAACTTTCCTGAAGTATATCAGTCTGATCCCGCCAAGTAAGGTCAGTCCAGCCCCGAAATACCAGGCAATTCTCCTCTGAACAAGGAACATGACAACCCCAGACGATCGTTTCGGCCTCCTATGGGCCTCGTCAGTGAGGTGCAGCCACATTCCTCTAAGCACACTGGGCAGGAGTTAAATAGACAGTAAGAGCTTCACAGTAAGCGCTACATATGAAGCGTTGCAGGCCCTTTGCTGCAGACTCACAAGAGCGAGCCTGCAGCCGATAGTTAGGAAGCAGCTGTCAACAAACCAGCTCTGGCAGATTAAAATCACCCCGGACACATTCGCCCAGGTGATTGGCAGCCCCCACACGTGCGCCATTGGGGTAAATTCTGGCAACATATTGCTTCCTGCTTTCTGCAATCCTGCGATGAAGATTCTGCGATGCTTTATTAAATGATGCCCTATATTTCAATCATTAATACAACATTAGCAGATCAGATCATGTAGTGTTTGCATTTAAATGTTTCTTTACATCTATGGCAATTTGCTTTGCTTGTACTAATGTATAGTCATAAAGTTAGTTAGTACTCACATTAAAAGGGACAGTATACACCAATTTTCATACATTTGTATGTAATAGACACAACTATAAAGAAGAATATAAACATATACTGATCTAAAAATCCAGTAAAAAAACCTTTAAAAACTTACTTAGAAGCTCCCAGTTTAGCACTGTTGAAAAAGTTAGGCTGGGACATCCAGTGAAAGAGGCTGGAAAGCAAAAAGAGCAGACACTCCCCCTTCTATGCATATAAAAAGACACTTTACACAGACAGGAGCAAGCTGGAGTAGGTAGACAATAGTCTACTTAATCTTTGGGACTTAATTAGGAGTCTGAAAATCAGCACATTTTTAAAAATAAGCAAAACTATACATTTTTACACAAAAAAACTGTATGGGCTATATAAATGGATCATCTACAAAACATTTATGCAAAGAAAAATCTAGTGTACACTGTTCCTTTAAGCCACTTTATTAAACTATCAAAACAACATTCATTAACTTCACTAGTGTCTCCAGCTTCACTAACTTCCAGTCTCGGTGTTATTCTATGCATCTGATTCACTAAAACATTAGAGCTATATATAACCCATTATAAAAGAATGTGAAATGCCCCTGACCTACGTGTTGCAGTTTTGTTGAAAAACTTCATCTCTTATTGACACGTTTCATTGTAATAAACTAAAGCAGCTTGTTGATATGGACTATAAAAACCTATAAACCCCCACTGACCAAGCAGTTTGTTGTTATGGACTATAGAAAGCTATAAAACCCCACTGATCAAGCAGTTTGTTGTTATGGACTATAGAAAGCTATAAAACCCCACTGACCAAGCAGTTTGTTGTTATGGACTATAGAAAGCTATAAAACCCAACTGACCAAGCAGTTTGTTGTTATGGACTATAGAAAGCTATAAAACCCCACTGATCAAGCAGTTTGTTGTTATGGACTATAAAAACCTATAAAACCCCACCGATCAAGCAGTTTGTTGTTATGGACTATAGAAAGCTATTAAACCCCACCGGACAAGCAGTTTGTTGTTATGGACTAAAAAAAACTATAAAAACCCTCTGACCAAGCAGTTTGTTGTTATTGACTATAAAAAGCTATTAAACCCCACTGATCAAGCAGTTTGTTGTTATGGACTATAGAAAGCTATTAAACCCCACTGATCAAGCAGTTTGTTGTTATGGACTATAGAAAGCTATAAAACCCCACCTATCAAGCAATTTGTTGTTATTGATTATAAAAAGCTTTAAAACCCCACTGACCAACCAGTTTGTTATTATGGACTAAAAAACCTATAAAACCCCACCAATCAAGCAGTTTGTTGTTATGGACTATAGAAACCTATAAAACCCCACCGATCAAGCAGCTTGTTGTTATGGACTATAAAAAGCTATAAAACCCCTCCAACTAAGCAGCTTGTTGTTATGGACTATATAAAGCTATGAAACCCCACCAATCAAGCAGTTTGTTGTTATGGACTATAAAAACCTATAAAACCTCACCGATCAAGCAGTTTGTTGTTATGGACTATAAAAACCTATAAAACCTCACCGATCAAGCAGTTTGTTGTTATGGACTATAAAAACCTAGAAAACACCACCGATCAAGCAGTTTGTTGTTATGGACTATAAAAAGCTATAAACCCCCACTGACCAAGCAGTTTGTAGTTATGGACAAAAAAAAAAACTATAAGACCCCACCGATCAAGCTGTTTGTTGTTATGGACTATAGAAAGCTATTAAACCCCACCGGACAAGTAGTTTGTTGTTATGGACTAAAAAAAACTATAAAACCCCTCTTACCAAGCAGTTTGTTGTTATTGACTATAAAAAGCTATTAAACCCCACTGACCAAGCAGTTTGTTGTTATGGACAAAAAAAAGCTATAAAACCCCACCAATCAAGCAGCTTGTTGTTATGGACTATAAAAAAACCTATAAAACTTTACAGATCAAGCAGCTTGTTGTTATGGACTATAAAAAGCTATGGAACCCCACCGATCAAGCAGTTTGTTGTTATGGACTATAAAAAGCTATGGAACCCCACCGATCAAGCAGTTTGTTGTTATGGACTATAAAAAGCTATAAACCCCCACTGATCAAGCAGTTTGTTGTTATGGACTATAAAAAGCTATAAACCCCCACTGATCAAGCAGCTTGTTGTTATGGACTATAAAAACCTATAAACCCCCACCGATCAAGCAGTTTGTTGTTATGGACTATAAAAAGTTATGGAACCCCACCGATCCAGCAGTTTTTGTTATGGACTATAAAAAGCTATGGAACCCCACAGATCAAGCAGTTTGTTGTTATGGACTATAAAAAGCTATAAAACCCCACTGACCAAGCAGTTTGTTGTTATAGACAAAAAAAGCTATGAAACATCACCAACCAAGCAGTTTGTTTTGATGGACTAAAAAAGCAATGAAATATGACTGATCAAGCAGCTTGTTGTTATGGACTATAAAATACCTATAAAACCCCACTGATCAAGCAGTTTGTTGTTATGGACTATAAAATAGTTATGAAATCCTACTGATCAAGCAGCTTGTTGTTATAGACTATAAAAACCTATAAAACCCCACCGATCAAGCAGTTTGTTGTTATGGACTATAAAATAGTTATGAAATCCTACTGATCAAGCAGCTTGTTGTTATAGACTATAAAAACCTATAAAACCCCACCGATCAAGCAGTTTGTTTTTATGGACTATAAAATACCTATAAAACCTCACCGATCAAGCAGTTTGTTGTTATGGACTATAAAATACCTATAAAACCTCACCCATCAAGCAGTTTGTTGTTATGGACTATAAAATACCTATAAAATCCCACCGATCAACCAGTTTGTTGTTATAGACTATAAAATACCTATAAAACCCCACTGATCAACCAGTTTGTTGTTATAGAATATAAAAAAGCTATGTAACTAGTGATGTCGCGAATAGTTCGCCGGCGAATAGTTCCCGGCGAACATAGCTCGTTCGCGTTCGCCACGGCAGGCGAACATATGCGATGTTCGATCCGCCTCCTATTCGTCATCATTGAGTAAACTTTGACCCTGTATCTCACAGTCTGCAGACACATTTCAGCCAATCAGCAGCAGACACTCCCTCCCAGACCCTCCCAGCTCCTGGACAGCAGCCATTTTAGATTCATTCTAATCCTTTATTCTTAGTGAGAGGAGGGATAGTGTAGCTGCTGCTGATTTTATAGGGAAATTCATAGCTAGGCTAGTGTATTCAGTGTCCACTACAGTCCTGAAGGACTCATCTGATCTCTGCTGTAAGGACAGCACCTCAAAAAGCCCTTTTTAGGGCTAGAACATCTTTTTTTTATTTTTTTATTTTTTTTGCCTGTGTAATTTTGACTGTGAAACATCAGTCTGCTAGTGTAATCTAATTGCAGTTGCCTGCCTGCCTGCCAGCGTGTGTGCCAGGCCCACTTGCTAAGTGCCACCACTCATATCTGTTGTAACAGTAGTGTAAATTTTTTTTAAAAAAAACTTTTTTGACTGTGAAACATCAGTCTGCTAGTGTAATCTAATTGCAGTTGCCTGCCTGCCAGCGTGTGTGCCAGGCCCATTTGCCAACTAGTGCCACCACTCAGAGTCATTTGTTGTAACAGTAGTGTAAATATTTAAAAAAAAAACTTTTTTGACTGTGAAACATCAGTCTGCTAGTGTAATCTAATTGCAGTTGCCTGCCTGCCAGCGTGTGTGCCAGGCCCACTTGCCAACTAGTGCCACCAATCATATTTGTTATAACAGTAGTGTAAATATTTAAAACAAAAACTTTTTTGACTGTGAAACATCAGTCTGCTAGTGTAATCTAATTGCAGTTGCCTGCCTGCCAGCGTGTGTGCCAGGCCCACTTGCCAAGTTAGTGGCACCACTCATATTTGTTGTAACATTAGTGTAAATATTTTAAAAAAAATCTTTTTTGACTGTGAAACATCAGTCTGCTAGTGTAATCTAATTGCAGTTGCCTGCCTGACAGCGTGTGTGCCAGGCCCACTTGCCAAGTTAGTGCCACCACTCATATTTGTTGTAACAGTAGTGTAAATATTTTAAAAAAAAACTTTTTTGACTGTGAAACATCAGTCTGCTAGTGTAATCTAATTGCAGTTGCCTGTCTGCCAGCGTGTGTGCCAGGCCCACTTGCCAAGTTAGTGGCACCACTCATATTTGTTGTAACAGTAGTTTAAATATTTAAAAAAAAAAATATTTGACTGTGAAACATCAGTCTGCTAGTGTAATCTAATTGCAGTTGCCTGCCTGCCTGCCTGCCTGCCAGCGTGTGTGCCAGGCCCACTTGCCAACTAGTGCCACCAATCATATTTGTTATAACAGTAGTATAAATATTAAAAAAAAAACTTTTTTGACTGTGAAACATCAGTCTGCTAGTGTAATCTAATTGCAGTTGCCTGCCTGCCAGCGTGTGTGCCAGGCCCACTTGCCAACTAGTGCCACCAATCATATTTGTTATAACAGTAGTGTAAATATTTAAAAAAAAACTTTTTTGACTGTGAAACATCAGTCTGCTAGTGTAATCTAATTGCAGTTGCCTTCCTGCCAGCGTGTGTGCCAGGCCCACTTGCCAAGTTAGTGGCACCACTCATATTTGTTGTAACATTAGTGTAAATATTTAAAAAAAAACTTTTTTGACTGTGAAACATCAGTCTGCTAGTGTAATCTAATTGCAGTTGCCTGCCTGTCAGCGTGTGTGCCAGGCCCACTTGCCAAGTTAGTGCCACCACTCATATTTGTTATAACAGTAGTGTAAATATTTAAAACAAAAACTTTTTTGACTGTGAAACATCAGTCTGCTAGTGTAATCTAATTGGTGCGTAGTGGCATTTAGCAGCCTTCTAATTACCAAAAAGCAACGCCAAAGCCATATAAGTCTGGTATAATGGCATGTCTGGCACACAGTGTTGGGGCAAGGGTCCATCTGACCACTGATACCTGGTCTGCAAAGCATGGTCACAGGGCAGGTATATCACCTACACTGCGCACTGTGAAGCAGGCGTAACCCTTACACTACCTGATTGATACAACATCATACCTGATGTTTTAAAACACGTTATTCCAAACAATTTAGGAATGTTAGGTGATTTATGCCCTTTATGGGTTAAAACCAGACTCTGCATCAACTATGTAATTTTCCGTGGGAGTTTTGCCATGGATCCCCCTCCGGCATGCCACAGTCCAGGTGTTAGTCCCCTTGAAACAACTTTTCCATCACTATTGTGGCCAGAAAGAGTCCCTGTTGGTTTTAAAGTTCGCCTGCCTATTGAAGTCAATGGCGGTTCGCCCGGTTCGCCGGTTTGCGAACAGTTGCGGAAGTTCGAGTCCGCCGTTCGTGAACCGAAATTTTTAGGTTCGCGACATCACTATATGTAACCCCACGACCAAGCCGTTTGTTGTTATGGACTATAAAATACCCATAAAATCCAATCGAACAAACAGTTTGTTGTGATGGACTATAAAAATGCTAAAACTATATAAAACCACATAGTTGTAAAAAATTTAATCTGCTCAGGTCTGATGGAGAAAACTGATTTGTAAGAAGCCTGATATTTTTACTCTCTGTTTTTCCATTTTTGTCTTGCATCCAAAAACTGCAAAGCTTTAAACCAAATACATTCTAATCTGAAATGACTGCAGACAAAACTACTGTTAAACTCATTAAACATAACATATTGAATCAATTTGCTGGTGAACAGAAGAGCACTTGAATCATTTTGCTTTAAAGAAACATTAAACTGCTGGGCACAAGTACAATAACCTGGATACTACACACTATGCTATTATTGTTCCTCTTGTGGCTACAGCTCTCTCTCTAAGCTCTTCTCCTATTTTAACCCATTCAAGTTGCCAGACGGTGAAGCTCTAACTCTTCATACTGGGGGCTGCCATCTTGGAGCACCCTGTGTTAGAAGCTGTGTCCTTTACAGATCAGTGAGGTTTCTGGCATTTGACAGCTGTATCATTAGGGTGCACTATAAAGAGCAGGAGGTTTACATTTTTGCAGCTGTTACATTGGTCTATATTTGATGATATTGATGAGTGCATTTTAAATATATTTTGTTTAACTTTAAAAGTGTGTAAAAATGTTATTAGCAATAATCTAAAGCTCACTCACTGGGGTAGATGATTTATTATGCAGCAAATGATGTCCTCTTGACCTGTGATAAATCTACCCCACTGTATCAAGCACACTTTCTCTAAGCAAACTATACAGTTGACCTCACTGATCTGTGAGTGTACTCTGCTTCTGTCACAGGGTTATAGAATCTCCAAGATGGTGACGCCCAATATGAAGGGGCGGAGCTTCAGCATCTAACACCTTTAAGGTGATAAAATAGGAGAAAAGGGCTGCACAGGAATAAATACAATTACATGGTGAGTAGTAACTATTATTTTGTAGTTGTTTAGTTTACTGCCCCTTTAAGTTTGGATACATTCTCAGAATCGTTGTTTTGCTTACTGTTTTCTTGTCTGGCTTTCATCAGGACTGACAGAGGTTTGGATGGGGAAAGAATATTATTCGGCTCCTATTTTAGTCTTCACGATTGTGTTTGTACTTGGTAGAAACTCAAGACTTATTGAAGTCTTGCCCAGTACATTGTTTATTTAAACCTTGTATGTTTCCTGCTTTATTTGTGTATTTTAATTTTAAATTATTACAAATGTTATAATTTTCTGAAGATGTAAAAATTTTAATTTTTTTATACTTTAATTGTATTATACAGTCCCCCGATTTAAGCCAAAAACATATTTTTGGCAAAAGGTCTTAGAAAAAAAACTTCTAATCCAGTGCCAGTGTATAAAACAGTCCAACGTTTTATTCAAGCAGTGAATAAAGAATAATCCACAACACTGCAAGTTAAAAAGCCCTATCCTTTTGCCAAAAGATGTCTCATCCAACTAGTATTCTTCCTACTGTGGAAACAGGGCAAATATGAACAATAATAAAAATATTAGTACATGGTATTTTATTTTAAAGATATTTATATTTCTCTTTTTTTTGGCCTGTGGAGTAATTAACCAAATCCGTACATCACTCTGGGAGACTCTAGTATCTTAACTCTTTGCTGCCTGGGTCTAAAAGAAAAAAAACATGTAAATATTTTTTAGTATAAGAGCTTTTACTTACAAACAAATAAATCAGCAGGACTCACTCTCGCTTGTCCCATCTTTTGTGAGACATATATTAGCTCCCTCCGGCCACTCTCTCTTCCCCAGAAATGTCATCTCTAAGAGCTGCCCCATCATGACAATTCTTACCCCCATAATGACCTGCCGGTGACCATCCAACTCCACATCTAGTCTGCTAGGCTTTATCAAGTTGCTGGAAGAGGAGCTAGGTTTTCCCCAAAATACAGCGGTCAGCTGTAGGACTGACCAATGTAGATGATGACTATGGGCTGTATTACAAGTGGAGCTGGAGCGTTAACTGTGCTAGAAGTAAGCTTTCTGTGCGCATCAGGTTGCACTCACATTACAAGTTGAAAGTAAAAAGATATTGCTCGCTCGCTAACCTGGCGCACATAAAAAAAAACAATTATCACACGTGAATACACTATGCACCTAAAGAAGCCAATGGAGCAAAAAAGTGGGGAAACAAACCTAACACCCTACTCGCGCACAAACCCGATCCCATATTCTCAAGTGCGCTAATCCGACATAAAAATATAAATATTTCAAATTCAGAAGTTCTTCACACAACAGAATATGTTCTATTTATTCATAAATACATATACAGTATTTATAAATACTTAGCACATATTCTGCTATGTGCAGAGCATTGGAATGTGAAATATTTACAGTAAATACACAGTATAACACTTTATTAAAAATGAATATTGCATAAATATATTTCTGCAAAGGACTCCAATGCACACACAGAAAAACGGTGTCAGCTCCTCGCAGCTCCTGAGAGTAGTTCGGAACTTCGGAATAACACTGACGATTATTACAAAAAGGTACAATTAAATGACATGGCTCAGAAGTTTCTCCAACGTGGTTATCCCTCACAACTGATTGAAAAACAACTTCTTGTTGCTGAGCGACAAACCCGTGATGGTCTTATGGTGAGGAATAAGGAAAAAGAAGAAGACCCAAGACTGAACTTTGTAACCACGTACACCCCACTCTCGGAAGTGGTATCCAACACCATTAAAGATAATTGGAAAATTGTGGCAAAGGATACAAGCCTACCTTTCTATGATCTCCCACCACCACGGATGGTTTATAAGAGGTCCAAAAATTTGCGAGACCTTCTTGTCTTGAATGACCCGGTGCACTGTTACGAATGCCGGACCTGGCTACCTAAGGCCAAATTGGGATGCTACAGATGTGGCAACTATGTCACCTGTAACCATATGATGACCGGTAACGGCTTCCATCACCCACACACGAACAAAAAATACAAGATCCAGCACAGATTGACGTGCACATCAGAGTTTTTGATTTATGCCATTATTTGTCCGTGTTCCTTGTACTACATTGGCAAGACAGTCATTACTTTCAAAGAAAGATTAGCCAATCACAAATCAGCCATACGTCAGGCCATCAAATCTGAGCAACCAGTTGCGAGACATTTCTTACAAGTGGGACATTCATTGTCCACACTGAGGGTTATTCTTATTGACCATGTACCACGACTATGACATGGAGGAGATAGAGCACTGACTCTATTACGCCTAGAAGCCAGGTGGATTTTCAATCTAAACACCATGGCTCCCAAAGGTCTAAATTCAACGATTGACTTTGGACGTTGCTATAGATGAACATTCTAAGCGCATCTTCCACCTATTTTGCAATATAATCCTATGCGTTCAAATTTATTTGAGCATTTGATACCATGATTATAGTAATGACTAGTTTTTTGCATCTACTCATATGTAAGGCATTTCAATATTGTGTATATTTACATGAGTAGTCTCCCATTGATACTAATATAGTATATATTGGTCCTGTATTTACATGTGTAATTGACTACTTTTTCTTGCAGCATCCCTTATGCAGTGCTTGTACTGTGTATCGCTGCTTCTTTGTTATGTTATTGTCATTTAGCGTAGATTCTAACATTTATTAATGTGTGTTTGGGTTCACTGTCTGTTTTACCCTGCCTCTCCGATGTGCACACGCTTCTGTGTACACATCCCCTAGCATACCGCTTTGTTGTGCAACATGACATACAGCTTTTTGTTTACCGTTGCCATGACATCAAGATATGGCCTCATCTTGGTTGCCGGTGCGCGTGACGTCATCACGCTGGCGTACACGCGCATGGGACACTGACTGCATCGGGTGGATGGCTACTGCACGGTTTGCGGGTTTTATGTATATTTTGTTTATCCCATTGGGTATATATGTTGGGTTGCTTATACGGTTGTTTATCTCTCACATGGGCTCTGTTTGACAAAGGTCTAAGTGTAGACCGAAACGTTATGGGTTAAGGTACTGCTGTTTCACCTTCATTGGAATAAAAGGCTTGTTATTCAAATATCCTGTGTTGCCTGCTTTTTCCGTATACTGTGTATACACTGGGCCGAGTGTGTATTCTGGATTACATTTATATATATATATATATATATATATATATATATATATACTGTATGTGTGTGTGTCTATATATGTGTACATATGTATTTATGTGTTTATATGTGTATATATGACTGTAAATACATATATACACATATAAATGCATAAATACATCTTGTCACACATATAAACATCATCTTTAGACGTATATGTATGTATCTCAGTGTTAAAGCCCTTTGCCTGCTTTTTTCCCTAACATCTGAGACCTCATATCATCTTTGAGCCTTTATAACTTTTTTGTGCAATATTTTTTTGAATCATTTTTATTAGATGGTGTTATTATGTGTGTAACTGTACTGTGTATTGTATATTTATTAGACAGTGTTATTATGAGTGTAACTGTACTGTGTAATGTATATTTATTAGATAGTGTTATTATGAGTGTAACTGTACTGTGTAATGTATATTTATTAGATAGTGTTATTATGAGTGTAACTATACTGTGTAATGTATATTTATTAGATGGTGTTATTATGAGTGTAACTGTACTGTGTAATGTATTGTTATTAGATGGTGTTATTATTAGTGTAACTGTACTATGTAATGTATATTTATTAGGTGGTGTTATTATGAGTGTAACTGTACGGTGTAATGTATATTTATTAGATGGTGTTATTATGTGTGTAACTGTACTGTGTAATGTATTGTTATTAGATGGTGTTATTATTAGTGTAACTGTACTGTGTAATGTATTGTTATTAGATGGTGTTATTATTAGTGTAACTGTACTGTGTAATGTATATTTATTAGATGGTGTTATTATGTGTGTAACTGTACTGTGTAATGTATATTTATTAGATGGTGTTATTATGAGTGTAACTGTACGGTGTAATGTATATTTATTAGATGGTGTTATTATGTGTGTAACTGTACTGTGTAATGTATTGTTATTAGATGGTGTTATTATTAGTGTAACTGTACTGTGTAATGTATTGTTATTAGATGGTGTTATTATTAGTGTAACTGTACTGTGTAATGTATATTTATTAGATAGTGTTATTATAAGTGTAACTGTACTGTGTAATGTATATTTATTAGATAGTGTTATTATAAGTGTAACTGTACTGTGTAATGTATATTTATTAGATAGTGTTATTATAAGTGTAACTGTACTGTGTAATGTATATTTATTAGATAGTGTTATTATGTGTGTAACTGTACTGTGTAATGTATATTTATTAGATGGTGTTATTATGTGTGTAACTGTACTGTGTAATGTATATTTATTAGATAGTGTTATTATAAGTGTAACTGTACTGTGTAATGTATATTTATTAGATAGTGTTATTATAAGTGTAACTGTACTGTGTAATGTATATTTATTAGATAGTGTTATTATGTGTGTAACTGTACTGTGTAATGTATATTTATTAGATGGTGTTATTATGTGTGTAACTGTACTGTGTAATGTATATTTATTAGATAGTGTTATTATAAGTGTAACTGTACTGTGTAATGTATATTTATTAGATAGTGTTATTATGTGTGTAACTGTACTGTGTAATGTATATTTATTAGATGGTGTTATTATGTGTGTAACTGTACTGTGTAATGTATATTTATTAGATAGTGTTATTATGTGTGTAACTGTACTGTGTAATGTATATTTATTAGATAGCGTTATTATAAGTGTAACTGTACTGTGTAATGTATATTTATTAGATAGTGTTATTATGTGTGTAACTGTACTGTGTAATGTATATTTATTAGATGGTGTTATTATTAGTGTAACTGTACTGTGTAATGTATTGTTATTAGATGGTGTTATTATTAGTGTAACTGTACTTTGTAATGTATTTTTTATGTGTTTTGTGACAATTTTTTGTTTTGAGAAACAGTGAACCAGAGCTCTGAGGACGTGGTTATCATTCTAGATTTAATTGCTATTTCGCTCAAGCGATTGCGTTTACTTTCAACTTGTAATACAGGCAAAAAAAAACGACACACAAAAACCTGCAATCAACCCCATTTAGCTTGCAGGTAACTGTTATCGCGCCACTTGTAATGTGGCCCTGTGTGTTTTGCATGGGTAGAGGTAAAATATATGTTTGGGATCACAGCCAAATGCTTGATGAAAACAAATATCCCAACTGTCCTGTATTTTCCCAGATGCTGCGGTTTTAGGAATTCTGTAACTCCCATCATGCTTTCTTCCTTAAAAATTACAGTTATGTCTCCTGAATGCCTTCAGTCTCCCAGTACAAGATATATTGTAGCCATAAAGTGTTGGAAGATATGCCATTAGCATCTTGTGCATTTCCTAGAAGAGTGGAAAGTAGGGACCATACTTTATGACCTTATTGTAATCCCTAGACCTTAGTTTGGAAAACTTGCTAAGGTTTGTAATTTTTATCTATCTATTTATCTATCTATCTATCTATCTATCTATATATGTTGATTAAAGTATCCATGTTAGTTCAGTGATTTAGATATCAAAATAACAAGAATATTGCATTGAGCAATGATACTTTTTTATTGGACTAACTATACATTTATAAGTAGACAAGTTTTCGGAAGAATTCCTCCCTTTCTCAAGTCTGAAGCAATACCGACCAATTTAATAGAATTTACAGATTTTATCTTAAAACACAGGATAGCTAAAAAGAACAGAAAGTGTTACCGAGGTCCGAGTGCAGGGAAAGGAGGCAGTGTGGTAAAAATCATGAGGGGGGCTTAGGTAACAGGCAGACAGTGTCCAGTGTAGGAGAACAGACAGAGGAAATATATAGTTTTACATAGAGCATATACTGACATAAAGTTATATATCAACATGGAATCAATATGTATAAAGATGTGAAATTATGTATACAGGGGGAAGATAAGATAATCAAAAAAGAAGAAAGGAAAGAGAAAAAAAATAATAATAATAATGGGAAAAGTGTGGACATATACTTCCCTATGTATAAAGAGTGTGCAATATGCAGTGTAATTGACTATATGAAAGTGCATTACAAAAAAATGTGATAATGTGTTAAGAACCCAAAGTCCGCATTTAGTCCAGAATTTAACAAGTTGTGCATTATCATTTTAATTTCAAAGGTTTTTCTTTCCATGGTTTCAAAGAACGATCTGTAAAATAGAACAAGCAACAAAGTGCACAGGCGATCTAAGTGCAGATTAACCAAATAGCAGTTTATTATAAAAAGCTAAAAGTTGTACACTCACAAGTATACCCTCAAACATATGAGGTATGTATCAGCGATGATTAAAAGTTGTTTACAATCAACGATCGTAGAACCAAATATCCCTCGTTTCCCTTTATATCAAGATGTGGCCATGCCCATTTTATGTCACAGAGTACGTGGGTAAGCTGTGTGTAGCGGCAGATCTGAAGCCGGCTTCTTTTTGACAGAGTGACCGCTACCTGTTGCCTGTACAACCTTTATTTTTTGTCTGTATTCGTGGAACTCATTACCCTGTTTGCCCGAGGTGCCTTTAGTGATAAGGGACTAATAGAGAGACAGTACAATGTCAATACCCTAAACACACTTGAGTGAACACATCTTGCTATAAAGGGAAATGAAGGATATTTGGTTCTATGTGGATCGTTGATTGTAAACAACTTTAAATCATCGCTGTTACATACCTCATATGTTTGAGGGTATACTTGTGAGTGTACAACTTTTAGCTTTTTATAATAAACTGCTATTTGGGTGATCTGCACTTAGATCGCCTGTGCACTTTGTTGCGCTCCTTTTATTCTGTTTTATAGATCGTTCTTTGAAGCTGTCTTATAGCCACAGAGATCACAACAGTGAGCCGAGAAGGAGCTGCACATTAGAGTTATGGAGTTATGAAAAAGACTAAGTATATTTTCCTTCTCTGAAGGACTGAATCTAATTTTCCCATTCATTTAACTATGGATGGACTTTAAGTGATCACACTTTTTTTTTTACGGTCACATACGTTTGATATTATATGCATTTAAATATTGTGGCGCTTACAAATATTGTTGATTCATTGTTTTTTCTTTCCATGGTGTCTTTGAAGTTGCCTCTGAGAATCTTGATTTTGAGGTTTTGGATGGAGTGGTCAGGTTGGGTGAAATGGTGATCAACAGGGGTGCAGTATTTTGTTTCACAGTGATTTTTGATTGAGTGTCTGTGTAAGTTCATCGGAAGATGCAGTTTTTAATTTGTTTCTCCAATATAACATTCACATTCACATGCAGTGCAATGTATCATGTACTGTATATCTGCAAATGTAGTATACTCTAGACATGTGCGTTTCGAATTTTGGCCGATTCGAATGCATCCAAATTTCCGAATCGGCACCATAAATAAAATCCTGAAAAATTCCGAAAATAAATAAATCAGGTTCCGAATTTTCGGATCCATTATTCATATTCAGAATTTTTCAATGTCCTAATCTAAACCGCAGTTCCCCGACATCGCTGACACTAAATAAACCTATTAACCCCTAAACTGCAGTTCCCCGACATCACCGACACTAACTAAACCTATTAACCCCTAAGCCGCCGTTCCCAAACATCGCCAACACTAACTAAACCTATAAACCCCTAAACTGCAGTTCCTCAACATCGCCGACACTAACTGAAACACTAAACCTATTAACCCCTAAACCGCTGTTCCCAAACATTGCCAACACTAACTAAACCTATTAACCCCTAAACCGTAGTTCTCTGACATCGCCAACACTAACTAAAACACTAAATAAAGCTATTAACCCCTAAACCTCTGCCCCCCACATCGCAACAACCTAAATTAAACTATTAAACCCTAAACCTAACACCCCTAAATTTAACATAATTAAAATAGACCTAAATTTAGGGGTTTATAGGTTTAGTTAGTGTTGGCAATGTTTGGGAACGGCAGTTTAGGGGTTAATAGGTTTAGTTAGTGTCGGTGATGTTGGGGAACTGCAGTTTAGGGGTTAATAGGTTTAGTTAGTGTTGGCGATGTTTGGGAACGGCGGTTTAGGGGTTAATAGGTTTAGTTAGTGTTGGTGATGTTGGGAACTGCGGTTTAGGGGTTAATAGGTTTAGTTAGTGTCGGCGATGTCAAGGAATGGTGGTTTAGGTCTTTACAAAAAAACCAAACACTAAATTACAAAAAATAAAAAAAGATTACAAGAATTTTAAGCTAATTACAGCTAATCTAAGCCCCCTAATAAAATAACAAAGCCCCCCAAAATAAAAAAATGTCCCTAAACTAAATTACAAAAAGTAATCAGCTCTATTACCAGCCTCTATTACCCCCCATTACAACCCAGCACCCACACACCCCTACTCTAAAACCCACCCTATCCCCCCCTTAAAAAAACCTAAGTCTAACCCCCAAGTGCTCCTTACCTGTCCTGAACACCGGCGGAGAAGGTCCTGTTCCAGGCGGAGAAGTCTTCTTCCAGGCGGCAACCTCTTCTTCTTCCAGGAACCAGCCAGCGCGGAGCGGAGGAGTTGAAGACCGATGACCGCAGAGCTGAAGACCATCTTCTCTGGAACTGAAGACCGGCGATGCAGGAACTGGAGATTGGCGACGCTGGAATTGAAGACCGGAGCCATGGAGCGTGGAGGATCCTCTTCATACGATCGCCGCCATACACTGAATAGGAATTCAAGGTACGTGATTAAAAATGGCGTCCCTTGAATTCCTATTGGCTGATTTGAGCCTTCAAATTCAAATAATTTGAATAGCCAATAGAATTACAGTATCTCTTATTCTATTGGCTATTCAAATCAGCCAATAGAATTAAAGTAGCTCTCATCCGATTGGCTGATTTGAATTTGAAGGCTCAAATCAGCCAATAGGAATTCAAGGGACGCCATTTTTAATCGCGTACCTTGAATTCCTATTCAGTGTACGGCGGCGATCGTATGAAGAGGATCCTCCACGCTCCATGGCTCCGGTCTTCAGTTCCAGCGCCGCCGATCTTCAGTTCCTGCATCGCCGGTCTTCAGTTCCAGAGAGGACGGTCTTCAGCTCCGCGATCATTGGTCTTCAACTGCTCCGCTAAGTATTTGTTACTTAGGTTAGGATTTATTTTATAGGTAAATTGGTAATTATTTTAACTAGGTAGCTATTAAATAGTTATTAACTATTTAATAGCTATTGTACCTAGTTAAAATAAATACCAAGTTACCTGTAAAATAAATATAAACCCTAAAATAGCTACAATGTAATGATTAATTATATTGTAGCTATCTTAGGGTTTATTTTATAGGTAAGTATTTAGTTTTAAATAGGAATATTTTAGTTGATAATATTAATATTATTTAGATTTATTTCAATAATAATTAAGTTAGGGGTGTTAGAGTTAGATAGGGTTAATAAAGTTAATATATATAATATAATAACTATATTAATTATTAACTATATTAATTATATATATATAACATAATAACTATATTAACCCTAATATAATTAGGGTTAATATAGTTAATATAGGTGGCGGTGGTGTAGGGGGATTAGATTAGGGGTTAATATATTTAATATAGGTGGTGGCGTGTAGGGGGGGTCAGATTCCAGGTAAAAGAGCTGATTACTTTGGGGCAATGCCCCGCAAAAGGCCCTTTTAACGGCTGGTAATAGAGCTGATTACTTTGGGGCAATGCCCTGCAAAACGCCCTTTTCAGGGCTATTTGTAATTTAGTTTAGGGTAGGGACATTTTAGTATTTTAGGGGGTAATACATTTATTATAGGTAGCGGCGGTGTAGGGGGATTAGATTTGGGGTTAATACATTTAATATAGGTGGCAGCGGTGTAGGGGGATTAGATTAGGGGTTAATCATTTTAATAAAGGTGGCGGCGGTATAGGGGGATTACATTAGGGGTTAATAATTTTAATGTAGGTGGCGGCGGTGTAGGGGGTTCACATTAGGGGGTTAGACATTTAATGTAGCTGGCGGCGGGGTCCGGGAGCGGCGGTTTAGGGGTTAAACACTTTATTAGGGATTGCGGCGGGGGATTGCAGTTGACAGGTAGATAGACATTGCGCATGCGTTAGGTGTTAGGTTTGCAGGTAGTTTAGGTAGTTACGGGGCTCCAATACTCAGCGTAAGGCTTACTACGCCTGCATTTTGTAGCGAGGTGAAAATGGAGTAAGATTTCTCCATTTTCGCCACGTAAGTCCTTACGCTGTATATTGGATACCATACTGCACGGGTTTGGTATACCAGTCAAAAAACTACGTCCGAAGGCAGAAATATACGAGCGTAACTTCTATGTTACGCCCTATATGTGATACCAAACCTGCGCAAAATTTGGCGTTGCCGGCTTTTGCGGGCGACGCTGCATATCGGATCGGGCCCGAGATAGGGAACATTGATTTGTAATAAAACTAATAAAGAAAACCATTGGAAATTGAAAGGCACAATGTTATTTAAAAATAAGCAAAACTATACATTTTTACAACAACCACCCCATATTGGCTATATAACTGTAGCATTTACAAAACATTTATGCAAAGAAAATTTAGTGTACAATGTCCCTTTAACTCATACAAAACATCACTGCGTTTTTTCTCTGCCTCCCTTTCAATACCCTTTAAAGCCATATTCTCCCAATTAGAAAAGATCAGCTTAATTCAGATAAGAAGATTACAGTAATTCTTTCCTGGCACAGAGACAGACTTTGTAGTGAGATAATTGATGTAGCCATTAGTCTGTAAGGCTTTTTCATTTGCAATCTAACAGCACATATACTCTATTTTCATTTACTGAGGTCCGTACCCAGGAACTACATAAGCCCCTTGGAACTGCTTAACTGAGTAATCACAGAGAACCAATTGAAAACAGATCTGGAGATTTCAAATTGATGTTGCAATAGCGCCATCTACTTGTAGAAAAAGGGATTTGCAACATTCTTAGAGAATTTTCTGTGTATTTTTGAATAGGCAGCAATGAAATATTTCAGATTCGTTAAATTGTCTAATGAACGCAGCTTCACAAGTCTTAAAAAATTAGTTTTATTTAATCAGGTGATAGCTGCTCTATTTAAGACTGAAATAGAATTAAATTTAGAATACGAGCCCTTTATATTTTAAATTAGTTGAGAATAAAATAAAAATATTTATTGATGCTGCTTATCTAAGTTGCTTATATTTAACCAAATGTGCTACATGGATTTCATTTAAGTTTAAGTGATCTATTTTATTTTGATCCTGAATACATTTTTAATGGTTCAAAAATGTAAAGTAACATTTGATCTCCATTTGCATAAAGATTTAGCAGCAATTTTCTGTTTGTTGCAAACTAATTGCTATTTAATATCAAGGTATTTTCTTTTTTTATTAGTAACTTTACGTCCATTGGTAATGAAAGCTTTCATGGTGGGATAGCTGATAACTGGCAAATCCATTACAAAAGTAGGAATAGCACTTTGGTTAAAGGGATGTGAAACCCAAAATGTTTTTTTTGTGAATAAAACAGAGCATACAGTTTTTAAAACATTTCCAATTTGTTTCGTTCCCATGGTAATCTTTGTTGAAGAGATACCTAGGTAGGTGTTTGGAGCACCGCATTGCAGGAAATAGTGCTGCCACATACTGCTCTTGCAAATGGATAATATTCTTGCAAAACTGCTGCCATACAAGGATCCAGACACATGCACGACCCTGAGCTTACGTCCCTGATTTTCAACAAAAGATACAAAGAGAATGAAGAAAATTGAATATAAGAAAAAAATTTGATTTTTTTTTTTAAAAATTGCTGCTTCATCTGAATCAAGAAAGAAAAAAACATTTGGTTTCATATCCCTTTAAAGAATAGTGAGTTATAGACAGATATTAGGAAGGCAGTGACTAAGGTCCCAATGATCAAAACTTCCCCAAATATAAAGTGAAAAATCCCACACCGGCACTGGATCCGACATCTGCACTGGATCCCACACCTGCACTGGATCACACACCTGCACTGGATCCTGCCCCTGCACTGGATCACACACCTGCACTGGATCCTGCACCTGCACTGGATCCCACACCTGCACTGGATCCCACACCTGCACTGGATCCCACACCTACACTGGATCCCACACCTGCACTGGATCCCACACCTACACTGGATTCCACACCGGCACTGGATCCCACACCGGCACTGGATCCGACACCTGCACTGGATCCCACACCTGCACTGGATCACACACCTGCACTGGATCCTGCCCCTGCACTGGATCACACACCTGCACTGGATCCTGCACCTGCACTGGATCACACAACTGCACTGGATCACACACCTGCACTGGATCACACACCTGCACTGGATCCCGCACCTGCACTGGATCACACACCTGCACTGGATCACACAACTGCACTGGATCACACACCTGCACTGGATCCCACACCTGCACTGGATCACACACCTGCACTGGATCACACAACTGCACTGGATCACACACCTGCACTGGATCCCACACCTGCACTGGATCCCGCACCTGCACTGGATCACACACCTGCACTGGATCACGCATCTGCACTAAATCCCGCACCTGCACTGGATCCCGCACCTGCACTGGATCACACACCTGCACTAAATCCCGCACCTGCACTGGATCCCGCACCTGCACTGGATCACACGACTGCACTGGATCACACACCTGCACTGGATCACACTACTGCACTGGATCACAAACCTGGACAGGATCACACACCTGCACTGGCAGAGGCCGCCCTCTGGGAATTCTGGGAATAGTCCATAACAACATGCTTAATGGCTTCCATAGAAAGTAATAGAGCTTGTTGGAAAAGGAAACTTCACTGGGGAGATTTAAGTTAGCAGGAGGAAAAATTTAAAAATGATATCTTGCAGTCAATGCAAATCAGATTATTCTGCTTCTATGGTATAGCCCCTTCCAATCACCTCTATTTTTGTTTTTTTGTACGCTTGTGTTGTTCTGTTAGGGTAATTTTGTTTATTTTCACACTGTCTCACCAACTTACAGTTTGCAAAATAAAACAGAAAGATCAGCAGGGGAAAATGTTTACAGAATCAAACTTACATTAAAAAGGGGCAAAATAAAAAATAAAAATATATTAAAGTTATTTTACTTTGTTCAACTAAAATTTTAATATCAAAACATAACAGTGTATACTACCATTTAAGGGGTATTATTTTGGGGGGGTTTTGGGACAGTAGAAGTTGTTATATGTGGCAGGAAGTTAGTGGTTGCAAGATAGAAGCAGAAGCTGATCTCATTGCTGGCCAGTCTGACCAGGGGCAGGTACATTTTGCTTCTGTAACTACCGTGTTTTTATGTGCTGTGAGTTTTGGGAAAGTATTTACCTCGATGAACATACGTTTTAACTTCTTAATGACAGTAACCTACTCTGTATGTTGCCTGTTGCAAGAAGTTTAAAGGGCTCTAACAGCGCAGGTCTCCTGACAGTAGCGAGACTTAAAATGCCTAAATATGCAAATGACGAGCTAAGTAAATGGTAAGCCAGCTGTCGTTAAGGGGTTAAAAGCCTAGGGTATGTAAAACACCCAGTTATTTACCCCCAGCGCAAATATCCTCCAGCGCTGCTCCGTACAAAAGACTCAATATAGCTCTAATGAAACCACTCATATAGAGTTAGGGTAATATGTGCGCCTCAGTCAATCAGCTTATACAGGGAGTGCAGAATTATTAGGCAAGTTGTATTTTTGAGGATTAATTTTATTATTGAACAACAACCATGTTCTCAATGAACCCAAAAAACTCATTAATATCAAAGCTGAATAGTTTTGGAAGTAGTTTTTAGTTTGTTTTTAGTTATAGCTATTTTAGGGGGATATCTGTGTGTGCAGGTGACTATTACTGTGCATAATTATTAGGCAACTTAACAAAAAACAAATATATACCCATTTCAATTATTTATTTTTACCAGTGAAACCAATATAACATCTCAACATTCACAAATATACATTTCTGACATTCAAAAACAAAACAAAAACAAATCAGTGACCAATATAGCCACCTTTCTTTGCAAGGACACATTTAAAAGCCTGCCATCCATGGATTCTGTCAGTGTTTTGATCTGTTCACCATCAACATTGCGTGCAGCAGCAACCACAGCCTCCCAGACACTGTTCAGAGAGGTGTACTGTTTTCCCTCCTTGTAAATCTCACATTTGATGATGGACCACAGGTTCTCAATGGGGTTCAGATCAGGTGAACAAGGAGGCCATGTCATTAGATTTTCTTCTTTTATACCCTTTCTTGCCAGCCATGCTGTGGAGTACTTGGACGCATGTGATGGAGCATTGTCCTGCATGAAAATCATGTTTTTCTTGAAGGATGCAGACTTCTTCCTGTACCACTGCTTGAAGAAGGTGTCTTCCAGAAACGGCAGTAGGACTGGGAGTTGAGCTTGACTCCATCCTCAACCCGAAAAGGCCCCACAAGCTCATCTTTGATGAAACCAGCCCAAACCAGTACTCCACCTCCACCTTGCTGGCGTCTGAGTTGGACTGGAGCTCTCTGCCCTTTACCAATCCAGCCACGGGCCCATCCATCTGGCCCATCAAGACTCACTCTCATTTCATCAGTCCATAAAACCTTAGAAAAATCAGTCTTGAGATATTTCTTGGCCCAGTCTTGACGTTTCAGCTTGTGTGTCTTGTTCAGTGGTGGTCGTCTTTCAGCCTTTCTTACCTTGGCCATGTCTCTGAGTATTGCACACCTTGTGCTTTTGGGCACTCCAGTGATGTTGCAGCTCTGAAATATGGCCAAACTGGTGGCAAGTGGCATCTTGGCAGCTGCACGCTTGACTTTTCTCAGTTCATGGGCAGTTATTTTGCGCCTTGGTTTTTCCACACGCTTCTTGCGACCCTGTTGACTATTTTGAATGAAACGCTTGATTGTTCGATGATCACGCTTCAGAAGCTTTGCAATTTTAAGAGTGCTGCATCCCTCTGCAAGATATCTCACTATTTTTGACTTTTCTGAGCCTGTCAAGTCCTTCTTTTGACCCATTTTGCCAAAGGAAAGGAAGTTGCCTAATGTCATTAGACCACACCCCTTCTCATTACAGAGATGCACATCACCTAATATGCTTAATTGGTAGTAGGCTTTCGAGCCTATACAGCTTGGAGTAAGACAACATGCATAAAGAGGATGATGTGGTCAAAATACTCATTTGCCTAATAATTCTGCACTCCCTGTATTAGCATACAGCTAAACCCCATATAGCGGAATAACACTCACAGTTTGCAGAGACAATGGCGTTCGGCCCTGGGGAGAGAAGGAGACCATGAACCTTCCTTCCACGCCTCGCTCTGTGCAGTTATCTGTAACCTCCCCTCTTCAAACCACTTGGCATCTTCAAACTATGTGTGAGAAAATGTTACTCCATGTGAGAGACGTTACTGGCTGCATGTTGGTACACACCCCTGTTCCTATTGGATGAGTCGTCCGGCAGCCTCTGTGCTTGTCTGTGTCCAAAGTCTTGCTAGCTGACTGTGTAGAAGTGAATAAAGAGTGTGAGTACTCGGATCTTGCTTGAATAAAAATTTGGTACTTTATTCCATCTTAGATAAAACATGTAACATCATATCCATAGCGTCATATCCAAAGCATAGACATGTAGCGTGTCAAAGTTTGTTTGTCAGTAATGCTGATGCGTTTCAGCTTTTTGAGCCGTAGTCATAGCATAACAGCTGACAAGCAAACTGGGAGATTTAAAACAGGTTCTCCCCTGTGATTGGTTTAAAATCAATGACTTCACTTTATACACAAATAACATTCATTGACACTTCAACTTCAGTGTATAATTTGCTCTCAATAGATCTGGAATCATGCTTTATGAGTACTCAAGATTAATGGTAAAAGGCACTGCAGTCTATTGGCTTAAGAAAAATAAATTCTCACGCATGATTTAAATCATGCTTAGCCACAACTAAAATTGCGATTTACATTGCATTTATTAGCTTTAAACAATCATAGTAGTGAGACACTTCTAATTGCTCGTGTGCTAGTCTGACTGTTCACCTATTCCATTAGTAAACTAGCAAAGACTGAAGGATAAGCTAGCAAGTATGTCTTAACCCTAAATTCTTAGTAATATTGCTTATGGCCTTGTAGGTTATCATACCTAAAGTCTGACTAATTAGGTTACATAACGATGCTAACTTCATAGGATGTAATATGTGGTGAGTTTGTTCAACATTTATTCAGATATAAATATAATATAACATGTCAAGCTAACATCATGTGTGTGTTGAATTTTCAGCCTAATTCCAATAATTAATTAGATCATATTCACTATTTAGCCCTTGAGGCTTTCGTGTTTTTAGTGTTAATATCCAAAATACCTCTTTCCTGGCTAAAAGTTGGTCTCTTTTGCCTCGCCTGTGTGGAACTGGTATGTGTTCCACTATGGTCCATTTTACTTTACTTCTGGCGTGTAATATGGTGATTTTTGCTGTAGGTTTTCTATAAATTCTAGTCTCAACGTGTCCTCCATTACTGCTTGGTACACCTGTAAGGGTAACATCCAAGTAGTTGATTTCATTCACTCCTAACTCAAAGGGGGCCTGAGCGTTTGCAGAGTATTCCATCTCTCTAAGCTCCCATCTGTCTAAGTGACCATCTTTAAGTGGTATGCCCCTTTAAACCCCTCTGTCTCTGCTGGATTTATTACACTGTTTTTAACTCCTGGTATGTCCCTTTAAACCGATCTGTCTTTGCTAGATTTATTACACTGTTTTTAACTCCTGGTATGTCCCTTTAAACCCCTCTGTCTCTGCTAGATTTATTACACTGTTTTTAACTCCTGGTATGTCCCTTTAAACCCCTCGGTCTCTGCTGGATTTATTACACTGTTTTTAACTCCTGGTATGTCCCTTTAAACCCCTCTGTCTCTGCTGGATTTATTACACTGTTTTTAACTCCTGGTATGTCCGTTTAAACCCCTCTGTCTCTGCTGGATTTATTACACTGTTTTTAACTCTTGTGAACCAACTTCCTACTCCATTAATCTGCTCTTTCCTGTCCCCAGCATGTGCATCTCTCTATTAAACTTTGCTTAAAGAATTAATTAATCCCCACCCAATTTACTTTCTTGAACCTATCCCTCTGATCTAGTCTTCTCACCTGGGTGTAACTTATCTCCCTGTCTCCAATCAATTAAACTCAGCTGTCTGCTGTAGCCTTATAAATTTAAGACCAGTAAGGGGAGAGCGTTTGCTGGGGCCTGAGCGTTTGCAGAATATTCCATCTGTCTAAGCTCCCATCTATCTAAGTGACCATCTTTAAGTGGCAAGGCTGAGAATTAGACAAGATTTGAGGCAAGCTAATCATTCAAAAATCTTTTGCACTTAACATTCTGCTATGTTTTCAGGACTTTTTTTCCTTTTAACAGTCTCATGTCTATTCCACAAGCAGGCTCACATGCTCATACCTTACCCTTCTCCACACGCAGTTTATATTGGCCCCTCTCTCCTTTCTTCTCCTTACCTTAGCTCTTATGAACTACTTTCTATTTTAAAATCTATATCAACAAACTGCACCACCTCACAGAAATACCCACACTGCTATAAATCTCATTCTCACCTACTCTTACTTTCCATCTTGCTGCTATTAGCATCAGGCGACATCTCTCCAAATCCTGGGCCCACGCTCATTCCCACCATTACCCAATCACACACTCCTTATCAAAACTTTAATAAAAGCAACACACATAACCTAATTTCCATCCAATGCATCCCACACGCACACACGCATACACTCCTTTCACCTGCGCACTATGGAACTCTCGCTCTGTCTGCAACAAACTTACAGCCATTCATGACCTGTTTATATCAAATGCTTTCACCCTTTTAGCAATTACAGAAACCTTGTTATCTCCCTCTGACACTTTTTCCATTGCTGCTCTCACACATGGTAGCCTTCACTTTAGCCATACCCCTAGGCCAGGTGAGAAACGTGGCGGAGGTGATGGCATCCTGCTCTCTCCCTCCTGCACTTATCAATACCTACCTCCAATCCCATCGCTCTCCTTGTCCTCCTTTGAAGTTCACTGTATTCGCCTGTTCTCCCCTCTCTCCCTCAAAGTGGCAGTCATCTATCGCCCTCCTGGACCAACCTCCCAATTCTTTGACAACTTCGCCGCCTGGCTTCCTCACTTTCTCTCTTCAAATATACCAACCCTAATTCTTGGGGACTTCAACATTCCCATTGACAACTCATCTGCCCCCGCTGCCTCTAAACTTCTTTCACTCACATCCTCCTTCGGTCTCTCACAATCCACCCTACTCCCGACTCACCGTGATGGACACTCCATCGACCTGGTATTTTCCTACCTCTGCTCTATATCTGACACCACCTGTCGCCCTTTTCCCATTTCAGACCATCACCTGGTCACCTATAATATTAATGCAAAAGCTAAACTCACTTCTCCATCCCGTCCCCCGCACCTGCAAAAATACACATGCTGTGGACCCGCTCCAATTTAAAAAATCATTCAAAATCTCCTCCCTTACACTTCCACTATAACCTGCCCTGATCTCGCTACAGCCCACTATAACAAAACTCTCTCCTCTGCACTAGACACACTTTCTCCTCCCCAGCTGCGCAAAACACCACGCAGTCAGTTATAGCCCTGGCATGCTCAGCATACACGCTATTTGCAAAAATGCTCTCGTACTGCTGAGCGTGTCTGGAGGAAAACTCACTCTGAACCTGATTTCATACACTATAAGTTTATTCTTCGTTCATACACTTCTGCCCTTCACTTAGCCAAGCAAACATACTTCTCTTCTCTCATATCTACTCTTTCCTCAAACCCTAAACGACTCTTTTCCACCTTTAACTCTCTCCTCTACCCATCTACTCCACAAACCCCGTCTGACTTTAGTGCTCAAGCCCTGGCAGACTACTTTTTAAACAAAACACGTACTATCCAAAGCAACATCTCAACACCAACCTGCAATATTCCAACAGGCCCAATTACTCCCTCTGCCACCCTCTCTATCTTTCATCCAGCCACTGAGAATGAAGTTTCTTCCTTACTATCTTCCTCACACCTCACTACCTGCCCACTCGACCCTATCCCTTCCCACCTTCCCATCTAATACCCTCCCTATCTCACTCCTGCTCTTACCCACATCTTCAACCTATCTCTCTCTACCGGCTAATTCCCATCTTCTTTCAAACACGCAAAAGTCACTTCCATACTCAAAAAACCCTCCCTCAACCCTAATTCTCCTGAAAGCTACTGCCCCATATCACTGCTTCCACTAACATCAAAACTCCTTGAAAAACTAGTTTACAATCGCCTAACCCACTTCCTGTCCACCCACTCCTTGCTTGACCCATTGCAATCCGGATTCTGCCCAAAACACTCAACTGAGACTGCCCATACCAAGGTTACAAACAATCTTCTCTCTGCAAAAAATATTGGCCACTACTCTATACTCATCTTACTCAAAATCTCAGCTGCCTTCGACACAGTTGACCACCCCCTCCTCCTACAGACCCTTAGCTCTTTTGGCCTCTGTGACACTGCTCTTTCCTGGATTCACTATCTTTCCCACAGGTCTTTTTCTGTGTCATTAGCTAATCTTCTCCATCTATACTTCTTTGCTGGGTAAACTTATCAACAGTTACGGCTTCAAATATCACCTCTATGCTGATGACACCCAGATCTACCTCTCCACCCCTGCTCTCTCTCCCTCTTTCCTTTCTCATGTCAGTGACAGCTTATCTGGTATTTCTTCCTGGATGGCCTCTCACCACCAAAAGATAAACATGTAAAAGACTGAGCTCCTTCTTATCCCCCCTCAAGCTCTACACCGACTTCTGACTTCTCTATCCCTGTTGACGGCATCACCATTTCCCCATTGCCCCAAGTCCGCTGCCTCAGAGTCACACTTGACTCAAATCTATCCTTCGTCCCCTATATCCAATCACTTTCTACATCCTGCCGCAACCATCTACGTAATATTTCCAAAATACGCCCTTTTCTGAGCGCTGACACCACAAAGCAAATAATCCACTCCCTTGTTATCTCCAGACTTGACTACAGCAATAACCTACTCGCTGGCCTCCCTCTTTCCCGCCTCTCCCCCCTTCAATCCATCCTAAATGCCTCTGCCAGGCTGATCCACCTTTCCCGTCAATCTGTATCTGCTTCACCTCTCTGCGAGTCCCTTCATTGGCTCCCCATTCACAGCAGAATTAAATTCAAAATTCTCACTCTTACATACAAAGCTCTCACCAATGCTCCCCTCTACCTATCCTCTCTAATACACAAGTATACTCCAGCCCGTCCACTAAGATCCAACAATGACCTGCTCCTTGCATCCGCAACTATCACCTCCTCTCATGCTAGACTGCAGGACTTCTGTCGTGCAGCACCTACCCTCTGGAACACTCTCCCCCGTGCTGTCAGGCTTTGCCCTAATCTGTCTTCCTTTAAATGTTCCCTGAAGACTTTTCTGTTTAGGGAAGCCTACCACCCAACTCAATAATAAATTAACTTCACTTACCTAACATTTCCCTCATCTAACTCTGTATTAACATCTTTCAAAATCTTGCAGTCCTCACCTCCTGTTTCTCAACCTCCTACGCTTCTAGATTGTAAGTTCCCACGGGAATAGGGCCCTCAATCCCTCCTGTATGTGTTTGTAAATTTTGTCCTGTCTCTTACAAGTCTTGCATTGGTTTATTTTAATGAATTGTATCCATGGACAGCGCTGCGTAATATGTTGGCGCTTCATAAATAAAGTATAATAATAATAATAATAATAATAATAAAGGTGAAGAACAAGCCTACATTAATAGTGTTTAGCATCTGAATGAATTCCTCTAAGTGCTCCCTTTCCCCTTTCCCAATAAGGATCAGGTCATCAATGAACCTCTTATAAAAAACAATATAATTCCTGAACAAGTTTTTATCTCCAGAGATGTGGGACCGCTCCCACCAACCCATAAATAGGTTGGCATAGGAGGGGGCAAATTTTGCCCCCATAGCGGTCCCACATCTCTGGAGGTAAAACTCACCCTCAAAACTAAAATAATTGTGACAAAGTAAAAATGTTGTTGCCTTTAAAATAAAGACATGATGGTTCTCACTGAATTGACCTGATCCATATTGAAAGAATTCAATTGCTTTTAGGCCTTACTTGTGTGGTATTGAAGAATAAAGGGCCTTCACATAAATGGCTAACCATGCCATATTTATTGTCCATTGTTGTCCTTTGAGCAGGCTCAAAAGATGTTTTTATCAGTTAAATAACTTGTCAAGTCCAACACAAAGGGTTGTAAGATGGCGTCTAGCCATTGTGACAAGTGCTCGGTAAGGGAACCAATGCCACTTACTATCGGGTGCATTTTTGCACCCACCATAATAAAAGTCCTGATAGTCTAAAATGGACCATAGTGGAACACATACCAGTTCCACACAGGGGAGGCAATAGAAACCAACTTTTAGCCAGGAAAGAGGCATTTTGGATATTAACACTAAAAACACGAAAGCCTCAAGGGCTAAATAGTGAATATGATCTAATTAATTATTGGAATTATGGAATTAGGCTGAAAATTCAACACACATGATGTTAGCTTGACATGTTATATTATATTTATATCTGAATAAATGTTGAACAAACTCACCACATATTACATCCTATGAAGTTAGCATTGTTATGTAACCTAATTAGTCAGACTTTAGGTATGATAACCTACAAGGCCATAAGCAATATTACTAAGAATTTAGGGTTAAGACATTCTTGCTAGCTTATTGTTCAGTCTTTGCTAGTTTACTAATGGAATAAGTGAAGAGTCAAAGACTAGCACACAAGCAATTAGAAGTGTCTCACTACTTTGATTGTTTAAAGCTAATAAATGCAATGTAAATCGCAATTTTAGTTTTGGCTAAGTATGATTTAAATTATGCGTGAGAATTTCTTTTTCTTAAGCCAATAGACTGCAGTGCCTTTTACCACTAATCTCGAGTACTCATAAAGCATGATTCCAGATCTATTGAGAGCAAATTATACACTGAAGTTGAAGTGTTAATGAATGTTATTTGTGTACAAAGTGAAGTCATTGATTTTAAACCAATCACAGGGGGGTACCTGTTTTAAATCTAACAGTTTGCTTGTCAGCTGTTATGCTATGACTACGGCTCAAAAAGCCGAAACGCGTCAGCATTACTGACAAACAAACTTTGACACGCTACATGTCTATGCTTTGGATATGACGCTATGGATATGATGTTACATGTTTTATCTAAGTTGGAATAAAGTACCAATTTTTTATTCAAGCAAGATCCGAGTACTCGCACTCTTTATTCACTTCTAGGTAAAACACCCTCTGCACATATTTGCCACGTATATGAAGCGGTTTCCTTTCAAACTTCCCCACGGCACAAGCTTGTAAACAATAGATGACAAAGGGAATGACATGTCACAATTTGTCAGCCAATGTCCCAGAACAGTTTAAGGGGAGGTGGCTTGCATGAGCGTGAGCTCTGCCAGCCCGCTAGCTGAAACAAGTAGGGGCGAGCAGTCAGCTTCTGATTGGCTACATTGCTAGCTACTTATAATAAAAAAGCAGTAGCCAGGGGGAAAAGGGCACCTGCTTAGCAAAAAAGATAAAATATCTATATAATAATGTAGTAATGAAAAATATTTAGCACTTCTGCTTGCATGGAAACTCTGCTAGAAGTTTTTTTTGTGCACGTCGGGCAGTTGAAAGTAAGAAGTTTTCACTCACTCACCCACCCAATGCGTGCAAAAAGCTGGATTTAGAATATCACAACCATGTTAACATATTCCCCCATAGACTTCAATGTATAGATATATACGGATATATACAGTATATGAATATCTATTTATAAATACTTAGAAATATTTCTCTATGTGAAGAGCATTGGAATGTGAAATATTTACAGTAAATACATAGTTAAACACTTTATTAAATAGAAATAATGCATAAATATGATTTTTCCTGTTTTCATCTACTTGACTGCTTATATATATACAGGGAGTGCAGAATTATTAGGCAAGTTGTATTTTTGAGGATTAACTTTATTATTGAACAACAACCATGTTCTCAATGAACCCATAATTGCCCATAATTGCCCATAGTTGCCCATAATTATTAGGCAACTTAACAAAAAACAAATATATACCCATTTCAATTATTTATTTTTACCAGTGAAACCAATATAACGTCTCAACATTCACAAATATACATTTCTGACATTCAAAAACAAAACAAAAACAAATCAGTGACCAATATAGCCACCTTTCTTTGCAAGGACACTCAAAAGCCTGCCATCCATGGATTCTGTCAGTGTTTTGATCTGTTCACCATCAACATTGCGTGCAGCAGCAACCACAGCCTCCCAGACACTGTTCAGAGAGGTGTACTGTTTTCCCTCCTTGTAAATCTCACATTTGATGATGGACCACAGGTTCTCAATGGGGTTCAGATCAGGTGAACAAGGAGGCCATGTCATTAGATTTTCTTCTTTTATACCCTTTCTTGCCAGCCACGCTGTGGAGTACTTGGACGCGTGTGATGGAGCATTGTCCTGCATGAAAATCATGTTTTTCTTGAAGGATGCAGACTTCTTCCTGTACCACTGCTTGAAGAAGGTGTCTTCCAGAAACTGGTAGTAGGACTGGGAGTTGAGCTTGACTCCATCCTCAACCCGAAAAGGCCCCACAAGCTCATCTTTGATGATACCAGCCCAAACCAGTACTCCACCTCCACCTTGCTGGCGTCTGAGTCAGACTGGAGCTCTCTGTCCTTTACCAATCCAGCCACGGGCCCATCCATCTGGCCCATCAAGACTAACTCTCATTTCATCAGTCCATAAAACCTTAGAAAAATCAGTCTTGAGATATTTCTTGGCCCAGTCTTGACGTTTCAGCTTGTGTGTCTTGTTCAGTGGTGGTCGTCTTTCAGCCTTTCTTACCTTGGCCATGTCTCTGAGTATTGCACACCTTGTGCTTTTGGGCACTCCAGTGATGTTGCAGCTCTGAAATATGGCCAAACTGGTGGCAAGTGGCATCTTGGCAGCTGCACGCTTGACTTTTCTCAGTTCATGGGCAGTTATTTTGCGCCTTGGTTTTTCCACATGCTTCTTGCAACCCTGTTGACTATTTTGAATGAAACGCTTGATTGTTCGATGATCACGCTTCAGAAGCTTTGCAATTTTAAGAGTGCTGCATCCCTCTGCAAGATATCTCACTATTTTTGACTTTTCTGAGCCTGTCAAGTCCTTCTTTTGACCCATTTTGCCAAAGGAAAGGTAGTTGCCTAATAATTATGCACACCTGATATAGGGTGTTGATGTCATTAGACCACACCCCTTCTCATTACAGAGATGCACATCACCTAATATGCGGTAGTAGGCTTTCGAGCCTATACAGCTTGGAGTAAGACAACATGCATAAAGAGGATGATGTGGTCAAAATACTAATTTGCCTAATAATTCTGCACTCCCTGTATATTTTGAGAAATAGTCAGAGGGGAAGCAAGTGCTGTTAAGCTATATGTAGTATCCTAGTTTCAGACTAGTAAATGTCTATATAGGACAATATGGTGCAGACCCTTATGATAAATGACATGGAGCAAATGAGAAAGCAGAATAAACAAGAACGAAATCTTGTCTGTTAAAAGACAGGGAAATCAGCACTCTTTTGTAAAATAAAGAAAAGCTCAAAAATTATATATACTTCAATAGCAAGTTTTAATTGTGAATCAGTGACATCTCACCCTGTGAGGACACCATTAATCATTCAAAATGTACAGTTCCAAGGTACATATATAATGTGTAGGCACACAAGGACATATATTATATACAGTATATTTAAAATTCATACATAACTCAATTGTTATATGCAAAGTGCATAATGAACCTGACCGGTCAGGGATGAACACAGGCGCAAAATAGTTCAAGCTGTTAATATCAAGCTGATAATGGCAAGATATTGATTAACCTACTACACCCTACTGCTCACAGAACCCCCAGACAAAGAAGGCACGGAGGTGTAACCTGGGCAGATATAGAATGGGATCTAACTGTTAATTATTAAACTCTTGCATAAGTGCAGTTTGGTGTATCAAGCAAATACAATATAGGAGCGCCAAAGGCTTAGGTATACACCGGGTCAAAATTAAGAATTGTGATAAATACCAATAGGATGCTGTTTAACGATAGTTGATCTAATAGATCAATTTTCATACATATAAATGGGTTATAACAACCATGAGAGTTAACAAGACTAAATGGATCTAGATATAGTAGTTCACAAAAATTTAAAGATATTAATATATTTAATAGATAAAAATTAAGCAGTATTGCTACAATAAAAACAGAAAGATCAAAATAAGTTACTATAAAGATACAAGTACAATGAAGAATCTGGTTACAAACAAGACGATTAATTTGGATAAGTATAAGCCGTTAAAAATAAACCTTTAAAAATATGTGTGAGAGATATAAAAAAAAAACTCCAAAATCGATACGGGTATGATGGGGAACAGGTGTGTGTGGTGAAAAAAGAGGGAGCGTCCAATGTTCAAATGATGCCAAACTAAATTGTGTCAATATATCAGTGTGAATTCCAAAATAAGTAAATGCAAAAAAGAAGAACAAACTATTTACAAAAGTGTGCGACCAGTAACATAGTACAAAAAATATAAAAAATTCAGAAATGCAAGTGTTATGATATAACAGCCAGTAGTGTCCTGATTATAAAAAACCAAAACAGATTAGAAAGACGTTGAAACGTAAATAAGATCCAATTCTGATGCAAAGTCTATCCAAATTAGAAGAGTGATATACATCCAAATAATAAATAGCTATATCCTTCTAGTGTCCAAATAAAATTTCACAAATGCCATAAAATGAATCCAGCGTCCAAGTTCGGTACCACATTTTCAATTGCCTACATAAAACTGTGGCAGCTTCAGTTTGGTATATCAACATTTGTACAGCTTAGCGGAGCTGGTATTGCAAAGTACATTAGTAAGCACGTCAATATATTGTAGGCGGATAGTTATCTACACCCTGCTGCTCCCAGCGCCCCAAGTTACAGAGGTATTAACTGGGCAGGAGAAAATTGGGATCTAAGTAGTCTAGTAATCAATCCACCTAAATATGTACATTTAGCATAGGACAGAAAGCATGCAAAGTTAAAGCATATGAGGAGGATTAGTAGGAAAATAGGCAGCAGTAGTGCAAACATGTCACTTTTATGTCATTGCAGTTGTATTCTTGCAAGAATGGAATTCAATTAGAAGCGTTGCGTAAGGCAATATTAGGCAGCATGCAGGTTTTTTAAGTAGCAGTTCCGACTTTATAGCCAATAGCCCTCAACAGGGATAATCATGCCTCTCTTTTTTGAGCACAAGTCTACAATCAACTTGGCTATAAACTCGGATTGTACCTGGCTCTTCAACAGTATTTCAAATAGCTCAGACAAAATTCTAGAGACCAGAATGTTTGGGCAGAAATATAGAGCATACTCAGTTCAGGCTCCCAGTGACATTTAGCATCAATGGTGTCCATGACAACAATATAACCAGCTGAGATATTACCTTTAAGAGTTCTCAATGTAAACAGTAGATAATCAGGTATCATTAGAGTATAACTTCTTCCTTGGAAGGTATTTAGTTTTACCCTTTCTATACATCATCCATATGTCATGGTATTTTATTTATAACATTTCATTACAAAGGTGTGGCAGGCAAATAAAAATAAATCACACCATGGCAAATGGATTTTAAAAACACCACAGGGTCAGTCCCTATACTGAAGTGATAAGGATTTAGTGATATTGGGATAAAGAATTTTGCATGAAACTGGATCACATTTTACTTGGATTAAATTAAATTTTATGTCCCCAATGACCCATTTTACCCACTGGAATATATTAAATGTTGTCATGTTAAACATCAGTTTTAAATGTTGAAAATCTGCCACCTATACTGAACACTTCAATAGTGCAGATTTGGTTATATAAAATCTATGTAAATAAGAAATAGAAGCAGCAGCCCGGAGGGAGTGGGAGCGATAGGTACTAACATGTTCATTTTCAAATGCTCTCTCTATATATTGGCTTTTGTGTATACATATAGAGATAAGATAAAGAGGCATTAGTGTATATAGAGAGTGATAATATAAGGAGCTTTTCTTCAAGCACAGCCAATTTAAATTGACAGCATTCTGTGATGTTTTTCCCCATCCATTTTAATGTGTTCTCAATTATCCATTTTACCTGTAGGAGTGTACTAAATTGTTTACAGATGGCTAATTTACCTTTATTTTGTCATTTGAAATAGCTGATTTTGCCTGCTGTATTCCACCATACTGAAAATGTCAATACTTAGGTACTGGTTATGGAAAATGTATGTAAACAAGAAAGTTAGGACAAAATCACGCTGCCTGTAGTGGGGGGGGGGGGTGTGCGTTTGCAGAGAGGTACTCAAGTGTTAATTTCCTAATTTTCCATTGTTCTCGCTGAGTGCCTGATAATTAGAAACTCACCAGAATGATGAGAAATCTCACCAAGGGGGTGTAACCATTATTTTCAATGTAGCTGTCTCTTCTTCACACCCAGAACTCTGCATAGAGAGATAAACAACTCTCAAAAAAAATCACCTTTTTAAAAGTCTTTGAGGGACCTTGCTGTACTGATGAGACGTATTAGATCATCTCGCCAGAGTGGAGAGCTTAAAGGGACACTGAACCCAAATGTGTTCTTTTGTGATTCAGAGAGAGCATGAAATTTTAAGCAACTTTCAAATTTACTCATATTATCAAATGTTCTTAATTCTCTTGATATCTTTATTTGAAATGCAAGAATGGAAGTTTAGATGCTGGCCCATTTTTTGGTGAACAACCTGTGTTGTCCTTGCTGATTGGTGGATAAATTCATCCACCAATAAAAAAATGATGTCCAGAGTCTGAACCAAAAACAAAGCTTAGATGCCATCTTTTTCCAAAAAAGATAGCAAGAGAATGAAGAAAAAATTATAATAGGAGTAAATTAGAAAGTTGCTTAAAATTGCATTCTCCATCTGAATTACAAAAGAAAAAATGTGGTTTCAGTGTCCCTTTAAGATCATTAGGCTATAAGGGTCTGATAAAATAAGCCTCTCTGCTCAGACAAGATGAAATAAAATTATCCTCTAGCATTGTGAGATCCCTAGTGAAATTCTAAAAAAGGCAGATTTTGCTTTACTTCTACAAGGGGTGTTCTCTGCATTTCTGTATGTGAAGGAGAGACAAGCCCAGGGCAATATAGCACTGCATAACATAGGAGTTTGCTGCATTTATACTTTGTATTTTATATTACTTTACACTTCAGGTTAAGTTTAATCACATTTCAACTTAGCACTTTCTTTTTTTCTATTTGCATGCATATAGATTTGGTATACAGCAGTGTATTGCAGATTTTACAAATTCTTATTATGATTTGCCAGTTTCTGTGCAACTTTAGCAAATTTGGATCATGCTTTTTATATTCATAAGTATCCTTTGCAAATTACATTGCACTTTGTATTTCTTCTATTTTAAATAAAACTGAAACACTGACAGCTTCAGTTTCCCAGAGAGCTTAATTACTTTCTATGGACAAATTAAACTAAAACGTTTTCACTACAATTTAACTTGTTTTTGTTTAATATATATTCATTGTCTGTCAGTTAAATAAGTGTATTGTGAATTTTGAGCAAACTTCATCTGCACACAGCTGGCAAGATAATTTTTTAGACAATGATTTTAAAAATAGAATGATGTTTGATTCAATATAATCTTAAACTGATAGCTCAAAGGTATAGTCTACCTAACATTAAACTGTCATGAATCTGATACAGCAGAAATTAAAATCACCTCTTTACTGTCATGCTATTTTCAGTGTTCTTCTTCAGTCTCTTGAATTTCATTTTCATTAAGAAATGTCATGTGATATGCCAGTAGAAAAGTAGCGTCCAGCACACTAAAGACCCAAAGAGGAGAAAACTTCCAGGAACTACTGCGAGGCTCCAAATAATATCAGGAAAAAGGCAATGGAGAATTTCCTCATATGATAAACGAATATACTTTATTGCATGACAGGATCAGACATAAACACAACGTTTCAGGGCCATTGCCCCTTAATCATATGATAAAATAATGAGCACTGCACATTTGCTTAAATAGGCATGTACCTGGGAATTTAACCCTTAGCGCCCTATTCAGGTTCTTTATTTAACAGTGTTAAAATTAAAAACAGCTAGAAAACCGCAAGTATACAACTCATATACAATGTTGCCAATACCAGTCCGGTTTGAGAGTGCAGTCCCCTTCCGTGTTTTGTATATGTCTAGGGTGATTACATAAGCCTGTGCACCCTTCACTTGCTCCCAGTTTGTTGGATTGAGAGCTTGCTTTGTGTGGCTGTTTTAAGGTCCCAGTTTTTTGGAAGGGACTTTGATTTGGTACCTGGACTTGTCCCATTTGGCCAAATGCCCCAACTAAACCTTCCATTTGTGCTTTTAATCTTAGTTGAGAGCTTGTAAGTGAGTGCTGGACTTTCTCTGTGTGTTGTATTAATTTCTTTTGTAATTTTCCCTATGGTTTTTGCACCCAGACCTGTCTGGGGTTAACTGCCTGTGACTCTGGGGACAGCGCAGCTTCCTGTGAGTGCCAGTGAGCACCCAGGGCTGAGCATGTTGCAGGGTCATGGGATGTGTACCCGGTCTGGTCTGAAAGTGCAGTCCCCTTCCATGTTGTGTGTTTATATATATATATATATATATATATATATATATATATATATATATATATATACAAGTATGTGCAAAGATATATGTAGAAATTCTAGCATTAATAATAAAAAAAAAAAAAAAAAAACATGAGATAGGCATATCATGATTTTTAGAAATACAAATATACATTAATTTATGTGAAAATATCATATATCATTTTTTTTTTATAACAAATATATAGAAAATAACTATCTATGATATATTATTGTCTGTTCAGGTATAAATGTAGCTATTTTTTGGACATTAACAGATGAAAAATGAAAATTAGCTTTAGAGAAAGGTGCTTGTTCATGGACAGTAATGAAATGGTATAAATAAAGTTGGAAAAAACAGAATATCCGCAACATCGATGACTCTTATTTATCAACAGTCCGATGCTCATCGCTCCGTACTTGATGTGTGTGTTTTTGATAGTTTTTAATAAATAAGGGCGTCATATGTAGATTCGCGGCAGCGATGTCTGGCGAGGGTATTGACGCCAGTGAATGCACAGAGATTGGCGCTTTGATAAATCAGCCCCTTGGTCTTTGAGTATACAGTGAGAAATAAGATACGGAGGACTGTATGTGTGAATAGAAATTAGTTAATGAGATATGCTCTTCCTGCCCATTTGATTGAATTTTGGTTTAGCCGATTTGATTGGATTTTGGTTCAAATTAGCAATAAACAGTTATTTCATATACAAAAATAAACCCAAAGAATTAATTTTGAATGCATTGTATACTCTGCAGGCAGTACAACAAGTCACTGGAATCACATTAAGCTGGAAACTAATTTTGCAGTTCACATTAATATTTAATTGACAAATCTCCCTTGACATTTCAGCCCAATAAATTTCAGCATACAAACCCTTTAACAAATAACACAGCTCTTTCATATTTGATTATAAAAATTTTAAGCAGCAAAATATTCTTCTGCAGAAGCAAAGACTATAATCTGCCTTACACAGCTATTACTTAGAATGTTTTAGGATTCTTACTGATGTGTTGTGCAGTATTGCTTAGTTCTCGGCTACACAGGGCCACAAACAATGTTTAAACATAGACAAGGTACAGAGCAGCAAAGAGAGCAAAGATTCCTAGTATTTTTAGAAGGAATGGAATAGGAGATTTTGTTTTCATTGCATAATCTTTCAACACTCTGGTCTTTGTTGGCTTGATGATTCGATCACGTTGGGTCAGAAGAGCTTCTCTGGCTCCCGCCCACTTGCCCGGTCCAGTCAGCCGATACTGGTATGGAGTGCAAGGCCCAAAAAACAACTCATGGGCCAATTTTGGGTCTGTAAACAGGAATTTTAACACGTTGGGTTTAGCACCAATTTGCATAGCAAGCTCATCTAGATACTCCATGAAGTCCACCTGGATTGTGTGACGTGGGCTTTCCACATAGCTACAAAAAAAAAAAAAAAAAACATTTTTATAGTAAACAGCTATAGAATTCCTATACAAAATCAATTTGTCAATTGCAGCAAACATAGGGGCAGATTTATTAAGCAGTCAAGCTGCTTATTCGACGCACGCCTTCAGGCTTGCCGGAATCAGGAGTTGAGAAGCAGCGGTCCACGGCTGAGATGGCGGACTGAAATCATCCTGCTCAGATACGATCGAGATTATTGACACCCCCTGCAAGCGGACGATTGGCCGCAAATGTGCAGGGGGCGGCATTGCACAAGCATTTTCACTAAAAATGCTTGTGCAATGACAAATGCTGACAGCGTATGCTGTCGGCATTTAGCAATGTCGGGAGGACATGATCCGCTACAGTGGATCATCTCCGCCCGCATCTTAATAAATTGGCCCCATAGTCTAAGAATCAACCATTAAATTATAAATATATTCCTTATTGTCAATCGCTAAAAGCCCTCAATCTCTCTGATGAAGTTTATCGCAACCTTCTGTAATGTGGAAAACTTGTCTTCATAATGTATAAATGCAGACAGAATTACCTTCCTCTAAAAAGGGACATGAAACTCAATTTTTCATTTACGATTAATATAGAGTTTGTAATTTTAAACTACTTTCCAATTTTCTTCTATTATCAAATTTGCTTAATTCTCTTGGTATCCTTTGTTGAAGAGTAAGCTCAGGATTAGCAAATGCTTTGTCTTGACAACAGGGGTGCACTCTCACCAGTACTGACAAAACAGAAGATGACACAAAAAGCAGTATAACAATAGTAGTGTTTATTGTGAACTTATTGCAATCATATAAATCAAAATCAGCTTATAAGCAAGGTAATGATTAAACTATAAACCTTACTTATCTTAAGATTTTAAATAAGGCATTAATATCAGGGTACAACCATGGGCAGAATAACTGCTACTGACAGGTATAGCATCACCATGCAGCAGATGTAACAGGTGTTTCTCTCTCTGATGTTGCCTAAAAACTTCTCCTTCAATCAATCCTCAATTTAATGCTTCCAAGCTAACCCCCCCCCCCCCCACACACACACACACCTTAGCAAATCAAATAATGAAACAGTAAGTGTAGCAGGCATGTTTATGTCTTATGTCAATCATATTTCATAGCAATTGTGTTAGTTAACAAACGACTAGATTACGAGTTTTGTGTTATGAGTGAGTCTTGTTAGAATATCTGTACCGCACACTTTTTTAGCCGTAACGCAACGTAACTACTGCAGCTTTCAAAAAGTAATTTTCAATGGGACTTCCATAGCGCCGGTATTACCAGTTTGCCTGTCCGGCCAAAAAGTGAGCGGTACACCCTATACCCTAATAGTTATATTGTATCCATCTTAGGTTTTATTTTTCTTTCACAGGCAAGTTTGTATTAATTTTGTCTAGGTAGATTAGTTAGTAAATAGTAATTAAGTATTTACTAACTACCTAGTTAAAATAAATACAAATTTACCTGTAAAATAAAACCTAACCTGTCTTACACTAACACCTAACCTTACACTACAATTAAATAAATTACATTAATTAAATAAAATTAACTAAATTACAAAAACAAACAAACACTAAATTACACAAAATAAAAAAGAAATGATCAAATATTTAAACTAATTACACCTAATCTAATAGCCCTATCAAAATAAAAAAGCGCCCCCAAAATAAAAAAAATGCTAGCCTAAACTAAACTGCCAATAGCTCTTAAAAGGGCCTTTTGCGGGACATTGACCCAAATAAATCAGCTCTTTTACCTGTAAAAAAATACAAACAACCCCCCAACAATAAAACCCACTACCCACACAACCAAACCCCCTAAATAAAATCCTATCTTAAAACCTAAGCTCTCCATTGCCCTGAAAAGGGCATTTGTATGGGTATTGCCCTTAAAAGGGCATTTAGCTCTTTTTCCGCCCAAAGTCCCTAACCTAAACTTAAAACCCACCAACTAAACCCTTAAAAAAACCTAACACTAACCCCCAAAGATTCACTTACAGTTTTTGAAGACCCGACATCCATCCTCAACGAAGCGGCAGAAGTCCTCAGCGAAGCCGGCAGAAGTCTTCATCCAAGCGGGCCGAAGTCTTCATCCAACGGGCAGAAGTCTTCATCCAGACGGCATCTTCTATCTTCATCCATCCTCTTCTTACGACGGCGACTGAAGAATGAAGGGTCCTTTAAGGGACGTCATCCAAGATAGCGTCCCTTGAATTCCGATTGGCTAATAGAATTCTATCAGCCAATCAGAATTAAAGGTGAAAAAATCCCATTGGCTGATGCAATCAGCCAATAGGATTGAGCTCGCATTCTATTGGCTGTTCCAATCAGCCAATAGAATATGAGCTCAATCCTATTGGCTGAATGGATCAGCCAATAGGATTGAAGCTCAATCCTATTGGCTGATTGCATCAGCCAATAGGATTTTTTCACCTTTAAATCCGATTGGCTGATAGAATTCTATCAGCCAATCAGAATTCAGGGGACGCCATCTTGGATGACGTCCCTTAAAAGAACCTTCATTCTTCAGTCACCATCGTAAGAAGAGGATGCTCCGCGCCGGATGTCTTGAAGATGGAGCCGCTCTGCGCCGGATGGATGAAGATAGAAGATGCCGTCTGGACGAAGACTTCGGCCCGCTTGGATGAAGACTTCTGCCGGCTTCACTGAGGACTTCTGCCACTTCGTTGAGGATGGATGTCGGGTCTTCAAAAACTGTAAGTGGATCTTCGGGGGTTAGTGTTAGGTTTTTTAAGGGTTTATTGGGTGGGTTTTAATTTTAGGTTAGGGACTTTGGGCGGAAGGGCAATGCCCATACAAATTAGGTTTTTTAGAAAGGTTTTTATTTGGGGGGTTTGGTTGTGAGGGTGGTGGGTTTTACTGTTGGGGGTTGTTTTTATTTTATTTTTTACAGGTAAAATAGCTGATTTCTTTGGGGCAATGCCCCTCAAATGGCCCTTTTAAGGGCTATTGGCAGTTTAGTTTAGGCTAGGGTTTTTTTTATTTTGGGGGGGCTTTTTTTATTTTGATAGTGCTATTAGATAAGGTGTAATTAGTTTAAATATTTGATCATTTGTTATTTATTTTGTGCAATTTAGTGTTTGTTTTTTTTTGTAATTTAGTTAATTGTATTTAATTAATGTAATTTATTTAATTGTAGTGTAAGGTTAGGTGTTAGTGTAAGACAGGTTAGGTTTTATTTTACAAGTAAATTTGTATATATTTTAACTAGGTAGTTAGTAAATAGTTAATAACTATTTACTAACTATTCTACCTATTTAAAATAAATACAAACTTGCCTGTGAAATAAAAATAAATCCTAAAATAGCTGCAATGTAACTATTAGTTATATTGTAGCTATCTTAGGGTTTATTTTATAGGTAAGTATTTAGTTTTAAATAGGAATTATTTAGTTAATGATAGTAATTTTTATTTAGATTTATTTTAATTATGGGTGTTAGGGTTAGGGTTAGATTTAGGATTAGGGGTTAATAACTGTATTATAGTGGTGGCGACGTTGGGGGCGGCAGATTAGGGGTTAATAAGTGTAGGTAGGTGGCGGCGACATTGGGGGGTGCAGATTAGGGGTTAATAAGTATAATGTAGGTGGCGGCAACATTGGTGGCGGCATATTAGGGGTTAATAAGTATAATGTAGGTGGTGGCGATGTCAGGGGCAGCAGATTAGGGGTTAATAAGTGTAGGTAGGTGGCGGCGACATTGGGGCCTGCAGATTAGGTGTTAATAAGTGTAGGTAGGTGGCAGCGACATTGGGGGCGGCAGATTAGGGGTTAATAAGTGTAGGTAGGTGGCGGCGATGTCAGGGACGGCAAATTAGGGGTTAATAAGTGTAATGTAGATGTCGGTGATGTCAGGGGCAGCAGATTAGGGGTGTTTAGACGGAGCTTTATGCTTCTTTATTGCAGGTGTTTTTTTAGCCGGCTCTCCCCATTGATGTCTATGGGGAAATCGTACATGAGCACGTAAAACCAGGTCAAAGCAGCGCTGGTATTGGAGTGCGGTATGGCGCTCAGTTTTGCTCAATGCTTACATATTGCCTGCTAACGCCGGGTTTATGAAAACCTGTAATAGCAGCGCTATAGGGAGGTGAGTGGTGACAATAACTTGCAAGTTAACACTGAGCCGCTCATAACGCAAAACTTGTAATCTAGCCGTAAGAGCTTTTCTAAAACTAAAATGAATATTCTCACAGACAGTGCCTCACATTGGAATGCAGCCCCCCTCATCCTTCAGATAAAACACTGCCATTAGAACAGACAGTGAAACAGTGTAACTTATTTCTTAAAAGCATTTTCTCTTAAAGGTATATATGTGCTATTTACTAAAAAAGAGTATACACACACACGCACATATTTTCTAATAAGCAAGGTTGTAATATAAACTGCTAATACATGGACTTTTAAATAATTATTTGTGTTTGGAATCATAAAAAGTTTCCCATCCCTTACAGCAATGCACTGCTGGGAGCTAGTTGAACACATTGGGTGAGCCCATGACAAGTGGCATATATGACCACAGCCACCAATCAGCAGCTACCATCCAGTAGTTCTTTGCGCGTCCTGAGCCTACCTAGGTATGCTTTTCAACAAATTATATAAAGAGAACAAAGAAAATTAGATAATAAAAGTAAACTGGAAGGTTTTGGAAATTACATGCTCTATCTGAATCATGAAAGTATATTTTGACTTTACTGTACCTTTAAAGGAATATTTTTTCTCTATATGTAATATCTCCCTAAATGTTTATTTAAGAAAAATAAAACATTGCAAAGTGTGATCACAATTCCAAAGTGCTCACATCATTAAAACCCTTAAAGCTCAAAACTATTACCCCCCGAAAACAATACAACATTTTTTCTGGGTTCATTATCCACAACCAGATATGCACATATAACTAGAAACAGAATTGTGATTTTGTCCATATAATGGTTACATCAAGGGTTAAAGGGTCTGTATATTTAATAGCGAAGTGATGCTAATCAGTGGCACGTGTGAAATTAACCTGTTGTGTTCCAAAACCAGAGACTTCTGTGTATCGCTTTTTAAGGAATTTGAACAGGTGCATTATTGGTATAGTGAGAAGAATGTTTGTTGGGCTAATGATTTTGCGATTGTTTTTGGTTGCGCAACAGTGCTTATTGTAATTTTTTAAGTTTAATTGATTGAGCATGTAGCATTTGCATCTAGTGACATTTGCATTTCCTGTTATGAGAATTGGAAAAACCTCAATTTTGAGAGCTAAATTACATGAAGGGGGGCAAAACAAATCATGAATATATAATGCACAGTTCTTTCATTACGCATAACTAAACATTTTATATACAAATTTCAAGGTGTTTACTGTCCCTTTACTTCAATGTCTATCAATGACAAAATAAATCAACTTCTGGAAACCTTATCTAACAATTTGAAATGTTAATTATATATTATATTAAATATATTATTAATTGAAATCTTTTCAACAAAAAATTATGTAATATGAAATGGTCAATAGCATAAGAGTTGGCACCATTTTGTGCAGCATATATAGCACAACTTACCGTTGTTCCATTTCTTTCCTTTGTAAATCAATGTCTGTCAGCATATCCTGAGTAGACGGCAATGTGGACGACCCTAAAAAGAATAAACAGACACAGAATGAGTAGATGTAAATATGGACAGACCTACAGAGTATAAACTGACATATAATGAGTGGAGAGAAAAAAGGACAGGGTTCGAAAGATAAGCGTTCAGAAACTCCAGTTGTATGATGTCCATATATTATCACTCTACATTTACAGTATCATTTTTGTATCAATATAGGAAACAGCATCTTCCAAGGCTCCTTAACCTGCACATGTGAAGACAGGGACTCCCCAATCACAAAGGCTCCACACAGACGTCCACAGCGCTGTTATACAAAATGCTTTACTTTATTATGTTACACAGACATCATATAACATAGCGACGTTTCGGGTATCACCCTTATTCATGCTATATACAAATATGTTACACTTCACACTTTTAAAAAGCCAAGAATTCGCACGAACCGCATAAATGCAGATCTGCTGCCACCTTATGGTCAAAAATCATCATTACACAATAAAAACAATGTTTGCCTACTAAATCTCAAAATTCTACACATATATAAATATATAAATTTTAAGTGTTTAACTCAGATGCATTACTAAATTAACTCACTATACCCTTTCCATATTAAGCTCTTTCCCAACATTACTACTGCTTTTAAAGAAATACTGTCCAGTCAAAATCTCTATTTAAACTTTTAGGGGTCATGCTATCCAGTTCCTGTATCCAAAACATTTCTTTTTGCTTCAACAGCTTTTCTCTATGGAAAGGGTATAGTGAGTTAATTTAGTAATGCATCTGAGTTAAACACTTAAAATGTATATATTTATATATTTGTAGAAATTTGAGATTTAGTAGGCAAACAAACATTTGGCTAGATTACGAGTCTTGCATTAGGCTTAAAAAGCAGCGTTGGCCGGTCCCAACGCTGCTTTTTAATGCCCGCTGGTATTACGAGTCTTGCAGGTACAGGTGTACCGCTCACTTTTTTGGCCAGACTCGAAAATACCGCAAATCCACTTACGTCAATTGCGTATCCTATATTTTCAATGCGACTTGCATAGTGCCGGTATTACGAGTCTGACAAAAAGTGAGCGGTAGACCCTCTCCTGTCAAGACTGGTACCGCATTTAAAAGTCAGTAGTTAAGAGTTTTACACTACAACGCCGTAGCATAAAACTCTTAACTAAAGTGCTAAAAAGTACACTAACATCCATAAACTACCTATAAACCCCTAAACTGAGGCCCTCCCGCATTGCAAACACTAAAATAAATATTTTAACCCCTAATCTGCCGAACCGGACATCGCCGCCACTATAATAAATATATTAACCCCTAAACCGCCACACTCCCGCATCGCAAACACTAGTTAAATATTATTAACCCCTAATCTTCTGGCCCTAACATCACTGCCACCTACCTACATTTATTAACCCCTAATCTGCCGCCCCCAACGTCACCGCCACTATAATAAAGTTATTAACCCCTAAACCTAAGTCTAACCCTAACACCCCCTAACTTAAATATAATTTAAATAAATCTAAATAAAATTACTACAATTAACTAAATAATTCCTATTTAAAACTAAATACTTACCTATAAAATAAACCCTAAGCTAGCTACAATATAACTAATAGTTACATTGTAGCTAGCTTAGGGTTTATTTTTATTTTACAGGCAACTTTGTATTTATTTTAACTAGGTACAATAGTTATTATATAGTTATTAACTATTTAATAGCTACCTAGTTAAAATAAAGTCAAATATACCTGTAAAATAAATCCTAACCTAAGTTAAAATTACACCCAACACTAGACTACAATTAAATTAATTAACCTAAATTAAATACAATTAATTACAATTAAATAAAATTATCTAAAGTACAAAAAAAACAAACACTAAATTACAGAAAATAATAAACAAATTACAATATTTTTAAACTAATTACACCTAATCTAATCCCCCTAACAAAATAAAAAAAGCCCCCCAAAATAAAAAAGCCCTACCCTACACTAAATTACAAATAGCCCTTAAAAGGGCCTTTTGCGGGCCATCTTTTACCTGTAAAAAAAATTACAAATCCCCCCCAACATTAAAACCCACCACCCACACAACCAACCCTACTCTAAAACCCACCCAACCCCCCCTTAAAAAAACCTAACACTAACCCCCTGAAGATAAACTTACCGGGAGACGTCTTCACCCAACCGGGCCGAAGTCCTCAACAATGCCGGGAGAAGTCTTCATCCAAGCCGGGCGAAGTGGTCCTCCAGACGGGCAGAAGTATTCATCCAGACGGCATCTTCTATCTTCATCCATGTGGCGCGGGTCCATCTTCAAGACAGAATTCTATCAGCCAATCAGAATTAAGGTAGAAAAAATCCAATTCCAATCAGCCAATAGAATGCGAGCTCAATCCTATTGGCTGATTGGATCAGCCAATAGGATTGAACTTCAATCCTATTGGCTGATTGCATCAGCCAATAGGATTTTTTCTACCTTAATTCTGATTGGCTGATAGAATTCTATCAGCCAATCGTAATCTAAGGGACGCCATCTTGGATGACGTCACTTAAAGGTACCTTCATTCAGCTTTAGTCCGTCGGATGAAGAGGATGCTCCGCGTCGGATGTCTTGAAGATGGACCCGCTCCGCGCCAGATGGATGAAGATAGAAGATGCTGTCTGGATGAAGACTTCTGCCCGTCTGGAGGACCACTTCTTCCGGCTTGGATGAAGACTTCTCCCGGCTTCGTTGAGGACTTCGGCCCGGCTTGTATCTTCAAGACATCCAGCGCGGAGCATCCTCTTCTTCCGACGGCTAAACACAGAATGAAGGTTCCTTTAAATGACGTCATCCAAGATGGCGTCCCTTCAATTCTGATTGGCTGATAGAATTCTATCAGCCAATTGGAATTAAGGTAGAAAAAATCCTATTGGCTGATGCAATCAGCCAATAGGATTGAAGTTCAATCCTATTGGCTGATCCAATCAGCCAATAGGATTGAGCTGGCATTCTATTGGCTGTTCCAATAGAATTTGTACTTTTTTTTTTAAGGTAAAAGAGCTGATTACTTTGGGGCAATGCCCCGCAAAAAGCCCTTTTAAGGGGTATTTGTCATTTAGTGTAGGGTAGGGCTTTTTTTTATTTGGGGGGGGGCTTTTTTATTTTGTTAGGGGGATTAGATTAGGTGTAATTAGTTTAAAAATCTTGTAATTTGTTTATTATTTTCTGTAATTTAGTGGGGGGTTTTGTACTTTAGATAATTTTATTTAATTGTAATTAATTCTATTTAATTTAGGTAATTAATTTAATTGTAGTGTAGTGTTAGGTGTAATTGTAACTTAGGTTAGGTTTTATTTTACAGGTAAATTTGTCTTTATTTTAACTAGGTAGTTATTAAATAGTTAATAACTATTTAATAACTATTGTACCTAGTTAAAATAAATACAAAGTTGCCTGTAAAATAAAAATAAACCATAAGCTAGCTACAATGTAACTATTAGTTATATTGTAGCTAGCTTAAGGTTTATTTTATAGGTAAATATTTAGTTTAAATAGGAATTATTTAGTTAATTGTAGTAATTTTATTTAGATTTATTTAAATTATATTTAAGTTAGGTGGGGTTAGGGTTAGACTTCGGTTTAGGGGTTAATATGTTTATTATAGTGGTGGCAACGTTGGGGCGGCAGATTAGGGTTAATAAATGTAGTTAGGTTGCGTCAACATTGGGGGCAGATCAGGGGTTAATAAATATAATGTAGGTGTCGGTGATCTTGGGGGCAGCAGATTAGGGGTTCATAAGTATAATGTAGGTGGCGGCGGTGTCCAGAGCAGCAGATTAAGGGTTAATAATATAATGTAGGTGTCAGCGATGTTGGGGGCAGCAGATTAGGGGTTAATAAGTGTAAAATTAGGGGTGTTTAGGCTCGGGGTTCATGATAGGGTGTTAGGTGTAGACATAAATGTATTTTCCCCATAGGAATCAATGGGGCTGCGTTAGGAGCTTTACGATGCTTTTTGGCAGGTGTTAGTTTTTTTTTCAGCCGGCTCTCCCCATTGATTCCTATGGGGAAATCGTGCACGAGCATGTTTTACCAGATCACCGCTAATGTAAGCAGCGCTGGTATTGAGGTGAGATGTGGAGTTAAATTTTGGCCTACGCTCACTTTTTTGCGGTTAACGCCAGGTTTGTAAATATCCGTAATACCAGCGCTGACTGTAAGTGAGTGGTGAGCATAAACTGCTTGTTAGCACTGCACCCCTGTTAACGCAAAACTCGTAATCTAGGCCATAGGTTTTATTGTGTAATGATGCTTTTTGACCAGAAGGTGGCAGCAGATCTGCATTTATGCAGTTGGCGCAAATTCTTGGCTTTTTAAAAGTGTGAAGTGTAACATATTTGTATATAACATGAATAAGGTTGATACCCGAAACGTCGCTATTTTATATGATGTCAGTGTAACATAATAAAGTAAAGCATTTTGTATACCAGCGCTGTGGACGTCTGTGTGGAGCCTTTGTGATTGGGGGATTTGGCAGAGTCCCTGTCTTCACTGGCGCAGGTTAAGGAGCCTTGGAAGTTGCTGTTTCCTATATTGATATTGGATTCTGTGTTTTCTGCTTGAAACGTGCAGCCAAAGGCATACAGAAGATGGAAAATATAAATACAAAAATAACAGAAGGAACAAAAATTTTGCCTATACGAAACTCGATGTAGCCAGGATAACTACCTTGTCTAAAGGTTCAAGGGACTTTTTGAGAACAGCTCCAGTAGAAAACTTGAGCAAAGAATATGAGAAACTGATCTACAGGAACCTGAAATGGGACTTACATGTCAGTACGTTGTCTGAGTACTACAGAGTTAAGGGTATCCCAAGAGCACTCACGATGAGTACATGTCCTACACTGCTGAGAAGAAACAAAGAATATTGTGATAAATTCGAGTCAATTTTGAATAAATGTTCGTACGACCTAATGGTGTTAACCGTGGAATATCTCATGAAAGATATTGCCACTCAGGATGAAATAAGAAAGCGGAACAAGGAAGAATTGGCTAAAGTAATGTCGGTGCAGGACATGGATACCCTGATAAAAAGTGTGGGAGAAAATTATTAAAGAAAGAAAACGACAGAAATTTGTCAGAGATGAAGCAGATTACCAAATGGGCAATGTGTATAGATGGAGGAATGCTGGTGCTATGGGTAACCAAGGTTACAGATACAACAAAACCTATGCGGGACGAAGAACCAATAGACAGCAGGATAAGGCACCAGGTGATAGTGGAAACGTGATGACGTCAGGCTCAGACGAGTCCTCCCCTTTAGACACGAGCAGCAAAGAGATCAACCGCGGAGGAGAAGAGCAGGGCGGAAACACTGCAAGAGGAGCAGTGAGGCAGTTAAAACAAAGGGGGAGAGGCCGGCAATTCTACGGCAGACAACGCCATTGAAAAGTCCAACAGAATTGTTAAGCGACGGTATGATGTTGGTAGGGGCAAAAGTACAATACCCCACAGTCTTGAACATCTCCGGAAAGGACTTAACTACAGATGAGTATAATTTGTTGGAAAAAGGGTTATCTTACTGCCCGTTTTCAGACATTAACTTCTTTGAGTTGTATAAAGATCTGCAAAGGTTTTTCAGAAATATTAAGCTTAAATTATGGTTTCATCAGAAAGAAAAGTTAGATAATGTTAATGTGGTTTCACAGAATGCTAACTTGGGTGATAACACCACTTGGGCTTTAAAAACGATGAATTTAAGAAATAAAAGCACCTTCAATCCCACTTTAATAAATCATAGTTTAAGTACTTTCATAGAGCTAGTTGATAATGATGTAGCTAAACTTAAGGATAAATGTAATAAAAAATATAATGGTAAACATAACCTAAGTAGAGGTGAATTGAATGCTATTGAAACTTTAAGGAATATATCAAATGAAATTTTGATCAAAAAAGCGGATAGGGGAGGTGCCACATTTGTACTTGATAAGGAATATTATGTAAAGGAAATAGAGGAACAGTTGAGCGATAAGGAGACGTATAGACAAATTGGGTACAATCCTATCAAAAAGATACAAAAAGAAATACAAAATTTACTGAATAAAGCATATGGGGAAAAATGAATTGATAAGAAATTAAAAGAATATCTATTTAACAAAAAAACAAGAAACTCCATGTTCTACACGGTACCCAAGGTGCATAAAAATGCCTCCAAACCTCCAGGGAGACCCATAGTGTTTAGTATAGAGTCAACATTCACTAATATTTCCATATTTCTTGATAAAATCCTACAGAGTGAAGTAATAAAAATACCATCATATCTGAAAGATACAAGTGATTTTCTTAGAAAAGCTAATGAGGTAGTCCTAGGAACAGATACATTTCTCCTATTCACAATGGACGTAAAGAGCCTGTACTCTGCCATAAAACATTAAAAAGGCATAGTAATAATAAGGAAAATATTGATGTTGAATAAAAATTATACTGAAAAACAGGTTGAATTTTGTAAAATCTCTTGAGACTGATATTATATTGGAATCACTTCCTTTTTCAAGACAATTGGTACATTCTGATAAAGGGCACTGCTATGGGGACTAACGTTGCCCCTTCATATGCCAACCTATTCATGAGTGAGATTGAAGAAAAAGTCATCTATGAGAATAAGTTGTTTATTGAATATGGAGCCACTTGGTGGCGTTTCATAGATGATGTCTTTGGCATATGGTGGGGCAGCGTAGAGTCCCTTAAACAATTTGTAAATGAAGTCAACTCAGCAGTCAGAGGATTGGAATTTTCAGTAGAATTTAGTGAAGAGTCAGTGATGTTTCTACATACAAAGATATATAAGAAAGGGAGCAAACTGGAGTTTGACCTGTATAAGAAAAAAACGGATAGGAACACATTACTAAGCTATGATAGTTACCACCCTAGAGGTTTAGTTAACTCATTGCCTAAAAGCCAATTATTGAGAGTAGATAGAATAGTCACTGAGGAAGAGACTAAAAAGTTGAGAATGGAAGAAATGAAGCAAAAATTCCTTGAGAGGGGATACCCTGAGGATTTAATTAACAACCAATTAGATAATTTAAAAGGAAAACCTAGAGATAAGAGCAAGAATAACAATAGACTGGTAATAGTAACACAGTATAACCCACACAGTGAAAGAATTACACAAATTATAAGAAAACACTGGCATGTCCTACAAGACTGCAACAAAGAAATAGCAGAATTTAAAATACCACAACTTATGGCCTTTAGGAGGGTAAGAAATTTAAAGGATAAATTTACTAGCACTGATATAGGTTCTAAGAACAAAAGTAGACAAACATTACTGAATAAAAAGAATCTAGGGTGTTTCCCATGTTAGGTTGCATGAGCTGTAGCTCTATAATTAAAGGAAATAATTTCTACCACCCAAGAAGAGGGAAAAATACCAAATCAGGGATTTTTATACATGCGAGTCCACTCATGTAGTGTATCTAATAAAATGTTCTTGTTCCCTGATCTATGTGGGTGAAACCACCCACATCGTCAGGGACAGGTTGTCACAGCATCGATCCAATATCAGATGTAATAATTTAGAGGACCCAGTGTCAAATCATTTTTTAAAATGTGGACACCAAGTAAGCCATCTCAGGTGGCAAATAATAGATGGGGTGGGCCCACAGAGGAATGGAAGCAATAGAGAAAAGCTGTTGAAGCAAAAAGAAATGTTTTGGATACAGGAACTGGATAGCAGGACCCGTAAAGGTTTAAATAGAGATTTTGACTGGACAGTATTTCTTTAAAAGCAGTAGTAATGTTGGGAAAGAGCTTAATATGGAAAGGGTATAGTGAGTTAATTTAGTAATGCATCTGAGTTAAACACTTAAAATTTACATATTTATATATTTGTAGAATTTTGAGATTTAGTAGGCAAACAAACATTGTTTTTATTGTGTAATGATGATTTTTGACCATAATGTGGCAGCAGATCTGCATTTATGTGGTTGGCGTGAATTCTTGGCTTTTTAAAAGTGTGAAGTGTAACATATTTGTATATAGTATGAATAAGGGTGATACCTGAAACGTCGCTATGTTTGTATACCTGCGCTGTGGACGTCTGTGTGGAGCCTCACATTTTTGTAAATATTTTATTATATATTTTCATGTGAAAACACTGAAGAAATTACTCTTTGCTACAATGTAAAGTAGTGAGTTTACAGCCTATATAACAGTGTAAATTTGGTGTCCCATCAAAATAACTCAACACACAGCCATTAATGTCTAAACAGTTGGCAATAAAAGTGAGTACACCCCTTAGTGGAAATGTCCAAATTGGGCACAAAGTGTGAATATTTTGTGTGGCCACCATTATTTTCCAGCACTGCCTTAACCCTCTTGGGCATGGAGTTCACCAGAGGTTCACAGGTTGCCACTGGAATCCTCTTCCACTCCTCCATGACAACATCACAGAGCTGGTGGATGTTAGAGACCTTGCGCTCCCGCATCTTCCATTTGAGGATGCCCCACAGATGTTCAATAGGGTTAAGGTCTAGAGACATGCTTGGCCAGTCCATCACCTTTACCCTCAGCTTCTTTAGCAAGGCAGTGGTTGTCTTGGAGGTGTGTTTGGGGTCGTTATCATGTTGGAATACTGCCCTGCGGCACAGTCTCTGAAGGGAGGGGATCATGCTCTGCTTCAGTATGTCACAGTACATGTTGGCATTCATGGTTCCCTAAATGAACTGTAGCTCCCCAGTGCCGGCAGCACTCATGCAGGCCCAGACCATGACACTCCTACCACCATGCTTGACTGTAGGCAAGACACACTTGTCTTTGTACTCCTCATCTGGTTGCCGACACACACACTTGACACCATCTGAAGAAAATAAGTTTATCTTGGTCTCATCGGACCACAGGACATGGTTCCAGTAATCAATGTTCTTAGTCTGCTTGTCTTCAGCAAACTGTTTGCAGGCTTTCTTGTGTATCATCTTTAGAGGAGGCTTCCTTCTGGGACGACAGCCATGTAGACCATTTTGATATTGATACAGTGTGTAGCATATGGTCTGATCACTGACAGGCTGACCCCCCCCAACCCTTCAACCTCTGCAGCAATGCTGGCAGCACTCATACATCTATTTCCAAAGACAACCTCTGGATATGACGCTGAGCACATGCACTGAACTTCTTTGGTTGACCATGGCGAGGCCTGTTCTGAGTGGAACCTGTTCTGTGAAACCACTGTATGGTCTTGCCCACCGTGCTGCAGCTCAGTTTCAGGGTCTTGGCAATTTTCTTATATCCTAGGCCATCTTTATGTAGAGCAACAATTCTTTTTTTCAGATCCTCAGAGAGTTCTTTGCCATGAGGTGCCATGTTGAACTTCCAATGACCATTAGATAACACTAAATTTAACACACCTGCTCCCCATTCACACCTGAGACCTTGAAACACTAATGAGTCACATGACACCGTGGAGGGAAAATGGCTAATTGGGCCCAGTGTGGACATTTCCACTTAAGGGTGTACTCACTTTGTTGCCAACGGTTTAGACATTAATGGCTGTGTCTTGAGTTATTTTGAGGGGACAGCTAATTTACACTGTTATACAGGCTGTACACTCACTACTTTACATTGTAGCAAAGTGTAATTTCTTCAGTGTTGTCACACAAAAAGATATATTATTAAATATTTACAAAAATGTTAGGTTGTGTACAGACCCTGAGCACCATCCGTTTTTATAGGATTGAAGACCTTACAGGAATCGGTGTAGTGGTTGGGTAGTTGCCTTGAATAGCTTTAGCAGGCTACAGCTACAAACAAACTTTATGTTCTGGAAAATTGCTGTTTGATATATTACTTTTAAGTGAGACTAATTTTAAAATAATAGGAACAGTATTTATTTACCTTTGTTCTCTATTCCTAATGTAGGAAACATTTCTCATCACATAACCATTGAGTTATCTTACCTATTAGATGAATAACATTTAACAATGTTCAAACTCCATGTAAACAAGCCTAATTTGCAAAGTATGAAGACCCAAGCATGTATACCCTTTAACAACTTGTATATTTACCTTTAAATACTCTGGTGGCCCACCGAGCCTGGAGTTCTGAAATTGGCATGATGGCCCCAATAGGCTGTATAAGACCTATAAAGGCCACAGTTGTCTTCTCCAGCTTTGGTGGAAACACAAGTTTGTAAAGTGGTATCTTGTTTTCCTGAACTGTGAGTTCTGGATCATCAAAGAATGGGAATGAAAAACTGTATCCAGTAGCAAAAAAAACAACATCAATATCCTTCTCCACTGTCCCATCATCAAAAATGACATCTCTCTCTGTGAATTCTTTGATATTCGGTTTTACGAGCACTTTCCCGGCGATGATGCGGTTTGGAAGATCATCGTTGATAGTTGGGTGTTGGCTTGTTATTCTGTGGATGGGTGAAAGGAAGCAAAATTCAGTACAAAAACATCTAGAATTATAATGAGTGTATTACAGTGAATATACAAGTACATTGTAAAATCTAGATAATATTTCTAGAGGGTAGGTACTAAAGTAAGAAGTGACTAACATCTATTACTACTTTAACCAATGGATATAGAATTATGGATCTATTTTTGCAGCTGGATTAAAGGGACTCACATTGTGTCTGCCTTGGTATTTAGTATAATTCAGTAGGAACTTACCTGTGCTTGGGTATCAAGCCATAATTCTCATGATTGAAGCGTGCATTCATTTTTTTCTCAAGAACATTGTTCAACATGCCCACAGTCAAGAATTGCTTAATCAGATATTTGTATCGACTGTATATCACCACATCCAATGGGAATCCATCATCACATACACGGTTAACTACCCATGCTCCTCGTCTGGTGCTTAGAAACACCTACAAAACACAACAAGATCTGTCTGCATATAAAATATGAGTGTGTGATAATCAGATTGGTAACATAACTTCAAAGAATAATTCCAGTTTTATTACATAGCATAAAATCATAAAATCTCAAGGGACTTTGCATGACTGATGGAGCTTAAAGGGTGATAAAACCCTTTTTTTCTTTCATTATTTAGGTAGATCATACAATTTTAAGCAACGTAATTATTTTATTGAATTTGTTTTGTACTCTTTGTATTCTTTGTTGAGAAGCATACATAATTATTCTCAGGTGCAGCAAAGCACTACTGGGAGCCAGTTGCTAATTGGTGATTACACACATATGCCTCTTGTCATTACTTAGCTAGCACCCAGTAGTGCATTGCTGCTACTTCAACAAAGGATACAGATTAAGCAAATTGGATAATAGAAGTAAATTGTAAAGTTATTTAAAATTGTATGTTCTATCTGAACCCTGGAAGGAAAAAAGGGTTTCATAATTTATATTTTATATTTATAAGTTAAAACATAGAAGAAAACTTACTGACATTATTGATGCAGCTGATAAGTATTATGTGCTACAGCGTATACAAAGAGCCTATTATAAAAAGGAAATCCCACAAGGCAGCCAATAGAACCACAGTATAGACCATATTCCAGAAACAACTATATCTGCACTTTGTTTTAAATTCTTATAATATTCCAATACAAAACCTTTTAGCAACATTACAAATAAAAAATGTATAATTTAACCCCCTCATCACATTAGCAAGTTTCAAGATCAGCTTCATTAAAAAAAGATTATTCTTCTATATCTTAACCACTCAGTCATTTTTCGCCTCATAGAACAAGTTCTTTATACAACAACTTAAGATATGTGCAAAACACATAGAATTAAGTGAAAAAGTATGCACACAAAGCATCATAACAAATATAATATTTATCTGCTCTAATTGTGCTGATCTAACTTGAATTTGAAAGCAAAACTTATTTCTAGTATAGAATATATTTTTTATTTCCAGCAATGACATCATCGACCTCCTCTCTACTAACCAGAACATCTCACAAGCACCATATGATGTACACCTTGTATTGCACTACTGGGGACCTTCTCTACTAACCAGAACATCTCACCAGCACCATATAATGTACATCTTATATTGCACTACTGGGAACATTCTCTACTAACCAGAACATCTCACAAGCACCATATGATGTACATCTTGTATTGCACTACTGGGATGGGAACCTTCTCTACTAACCAGAACATCTGACAAGCACCATATGATGTACATTGTGTATTGCACTACTGGGCACCTTCTCTACTAACCAGAACATCTCACAAGCACCATATGATGTACATCTTGTATTGTACTACTGGGAACCTTCTCTACTAACCAGAACATCTCATAAGCACCATATGATGAACATATTGTATTGCACTACTGGGAACCTTCTCTACTAACCAGAACATCTCACAAGCACCAAATGATGTACATGTTGTATTGCACTACTGGGAACCTTCTCTACTAACCAGAACATCTCACAAGCACCATATGATGTACACCTTGTATTGTACTACTGGGGACCTTCTCTACTAACCAGAACATCTCACAAGCACCATATGATGTACACCTTGTATTGCACTACTGGGGACCTTCTCTACTAACCAGAACATCTCAGAAGCACAATATGATGCACACAAAGCATCATAACAAATATATTATTTATCTGATCTAATTGTGCTGATCTAACTTGAATTTGAATGCAAAACTTCTTTCAAGTATAGAATATATTTTTTATTTCCAGCAATGACATCATCAACGACCTCCTCTCTACTAACCAGAACATCGCACCAGCACCATATGATGTACATCTTGTATTGCACTACTGGGCACCTTCTCTACTAACCAGAACATCTCACAAGCACCATATGATGTACACCTTGTATTGCACTACTGGGCACCTTCTCTACTAACCAGAACATCTAACAAGCACAATATGATGTACACCTTGTATTGCACTACTGGGAACTTTCTCTACTAACCAGAACATCTCACAAGCACTATATGATGTACATCTTGTATTATACTACTGGGAACCTTCTCTACGAATCAGAACATCTCACAAGCACCATATGATGTACATCTTTTATTGTACTACTGGGAGCCTTCTCTACTAACCATAACATCTGACAAGCATCATATGATGTACATCTTGTATTGCACTACTGGGAACTTTCTCTACTAACCAGAACATCTCACAAGCACCATATGATGTTCTTCTTGTATTGCACTATTGGGACCCTTCTCTACTAACCAGAACATCTCACAAGCACCATATGATGTTCTTCTTGTATTGTACTACTGGGAACCTTCTCTACTAACCAGAACATCTCACAAGCACCATATGATGTACATCTTGTATTGCACTACTGGGAACCTTCTCTACTAACCAGAACATCTCAAAAGCACCATATGATGCACATTTTGTATTACACTACTGGGAACCTTCTCTACTAACCAGAACATCTCACAAGCACCATATGATGCACATCTTGTATTGCACTACTGGGAACCTTCTCTACTAACCAGAACATCTCACAAGCACCATATGATGTTCTTCTTGTATTTCACTACTGGGAACCTTCTCTACTAACCAGAACATCTCACAAGCACCATATGATGTACATCTTGTATTGTACTACTGCGAACCTTCTCTACTAACCAGAACATCTCACAAGCACCATATGATGTACATCTTGTATTGCCCTACTGGGAACCTTCTCTACTAACCAGAACATCTGACAAGCACCATATGATGTACATTGTGTATTGCACTACTGGGAACCTTCTCTACTAACCAGAACATCTTACAAGCACCATATGATGTACATTGTGTATTGCACTACTGGGCACCTTCTCTACTAACCAGAACATCTCACAAGCACCATATGATGTACATCTTGTATTGTACTACTGGGAACCTTCTCTACTAACCAGAACATCTCATAAGCACCATATGATGAACATATTGTATTGCACTACTGGGAACCTTCTCTACTAACCAGAACATCTCACAAGCACCATATGATGTACATGTTGTATTGCACTACTGGGAACCTTCTCTACTAACCAGAACATCTCACAAGCACCATATGATGTACACCTTGTATTGTACTACTGGGGACCTTCTCTACTAACCAGAACATCTCACAAGCACCATATGATGTACATCTTGTATTGCACTACTGGGAACATTCTTTACTAACTAGAACATCTCACAAGCACCATATGATGTACATCTTGTATTGTACTACTGGGAACCTTCTCTACTAACCAGAACATCTCAAAAGCACCATATGATGTACATCTTGTATTGCACTACTGGGAACCTTCTCTACTAACCAGAACATCTCACAAGCACCATATGATGTACACCTTGTATTGCACTACTGGGAACCTTCTCTACTAACCAGAACATCTCACAAGCACCATATGATGTACACCTTGTATTGCACTACTGGGAACCTTCTCTACTAACCAGAACATCTCACAAGCACCATATGATGTACATCTTGTATTGCACTACTGGGCACCTTCTCTACTAACAAGAACATCTCACAAGCACCATATGATGTACACCTTGTATTGCACTACTGGGCACCTTCTCTACTAACCAGAACATCTAACCAGCACCATATGATGTACACCTTGTATTGTACTACTGGGAACCTTGTCTACTAACCAGAACATCTCACAAGCACCATATGATGTACATCTTGTATTGTACTACTGGGAACCTTCTCTACTAACCAGAACATCCCTTAAGCACCATATGATGTACATCTTGCATTGCACTACTGGGAACCTTCTCTACTAATTAAAACATCCCATAAACACTATATGATGTACATTTATATTGCACTATTGGGCACCTTTTCTACTAAGCAGAACATCCCACACGCACAATGGTGATGAAGAGAACCAGACATGGTCTCTCTGTCTCCAATGGGCCTAAAAGGATATGGCTGCACCTCAATTACGAGGCCCTCAGAGGGCCAAAATAATCATATGCGTTTGCTATGCTACTCGTTCAGAAGAGGATTGACTGGTATTTTGAGGCTGGACCATCTTTTTTACGTAGGGTCAGACAGATATGCTCCAGGAAAGTTCTCCTCTGTGAAAGGCTCTGTGAATCGGGCTAAAAGAGCATTTTCCCTGGTGGTGACCCACATAAGAAGCTACTGAGCTGTTGCTTTTTCATGGTTGACCGCTTCCCTCTCTGTATAGACCTCATTGCTTACAACAGAGTTCTCTAGCAGCAAGATTGAGGACTTTTTGCTTGGGTTTTAATAGTAATTTCATGCAATATGTCTGATGGAGGCATGAAGTAATGCAGAAACTATTGTTTCCTTCAACAGTCTATGCATCTGCAAAAGGGTGGTTATCTGACAACATATAATATGTATTCATGCATATTAGCAGGACTGTATCTAATCTTACACATTAATTGAAGCTCCCGCTCTCAGTTTTGGACTTGCCCTACATACAGAGCCATATTATACTCATATCACCTGTTTAGCAGCAGAAGCCAGCTCTACAGCCAAGTCACCTCCTGAGTTCCCAATTCCAACTACAATAACCCTTTTATCTTGGAAGGGCAGTGCAGACTTGTAGTCCCGACTGTGAAAATATTGACCTTTGAACTTCTCAATACCTGCATAAAAATAGTTTATACAATATGTTAATCACCAGAGGCACAATTTCTGGGTAAATCTATTTGAACTTATAAAGGTATTGCTTCTCAATTTATGGTAAATAGATGGCATACTGGCACAAAAAAACATTAGATAGGATATGTTTTGTAAAATCGCACCCTGTTAATTTGTTATACAAGTGATAGATAGATAGATAGATAGATAGATAGATAGATAGATAAATAGATAGATAGATAGATAGATAGATAAATAGATAGATAAATAGATAGATAGATAGATAGATAAATAGATAGATAGATAGATAAATAGATAGATAGATAGATAGATAGATAGATAGATAGATAGATAGATAAATAGATAGATAGATAGATAGATAGATAAATAGATAGATAGATAGATAGATAGATAGATAGATAGATAGATAAATAGATAGATAGATAGATAGATAAATAGATAGATAGATAGATAGATAGATAGATAGATAGACAAAGTTACAAACCAGCTCTGCAGGGCTTACAGAGCAATATCTCAATGGGGGACAGCTTGGAATTGCTATCCATAATTGTGGCCACAGCATTGAGGAAGCCCTGGAAGGGGATTTGAGGCTACATAATTATAAAGCCACCAAAATATCATGAAAACTATTTAAGGCAGAGTAAAGTCAACATTCATGATTAACACAGAGGGGTATAGATGCTCACTGTAAACAGCAGTTATGGAGCAGCGGTCTAAAGACTGCTGCTCCATAACTTGTCCGCTGCCTTTGAGGCTATGGTCTTCAATCCACCAGATCCTATACGATCAGGCTGATTGACACCCCCTGCTAGCGGCCAAATCTGCAGGGGGCGGCATTGCACAAGCAGTTCTGGTGAACTGCTTGTATAATGATAAATGCAGACAGCATATGCTGTCGGCATTCAATGCTGTCTGTAGGACATGATCCGCTACAGCATCAGACAGACATTGGTAAATCTACCCCAGAGCACCAGAACAACTTTCCAATTTACTTCTATTATCAATGTTGCTTTGTTCTATTGTTATCCTTTGTTGAAGAATATATCTGGGAGGGCTGATAGGAGCTAAGGAGTGTGCCTGTTTGTTTAATATTATTATATGGCAGCAGTGTTTGATACACTGGCCTCTATTTAACAAAGTCTGGCGGACATGATCCGACACTGCGGATCAGGTCCGCCAGACCTCGCTGAATACGGAGAGCAATACGCTCTCCGTATTCAGCATTGCACCAGCAACTCACAAGAGCTGCTGGTGCAACGCCGCCCCCTGCAGACTCACGGCCAATCGGCTGCCAGCAGGGGGGTGTCAATCAACCCGATCGTACTCGAACGGGTTGAATTGCGGCGATGTTTGTCCGCCTGCTCAGAGCAGGCGGAGAGGTTATGGAGCAGCGGTCTTTAGACCGCTGCTTCATAAATGGTGTTTCTGGCAAACCTGCAGGCTCGCCAGAAACACGGGGCCCCAAGCTCTATCCGGAGCTTGATAGATAGGCCCCAATGTATTTCATAGCTATAAACATTGTTGCAAACACTGCTGTCAGGTGGCTAAAGACACGTGCACACCCCTGAGCACACCTACTTACTTTTTACATAGGATCCCAAGAGAACTAAGCAAAATTGATAATAAAAGTAAATTGGAAAGCTTAAAATGCCATGCTCTATCCAATCCATGTTTAATTTTGACTGTACTGTCCCTTAAAAAGCACTGGCAATTAGTGATGTCCCGAACTGTTCGCCCGCGAACGGTTCACAGCGAACATAGCTTGTGCGCGTTCGCGTTTGTGGGCGAACACATGGCGATTTTCGATCCGCCCCTATGTGTCATCATTGTGGAAACTTTGACCCTTTATGTCACAGCCGCCTGACACATTAGAGCCAATCAACATCAGACACTCCCTCACAGACACTCCCAGCTACTCAGAATCCGCCATTTTAGACTCATAACGACCTTGCTTTTTTAATGAGAGGACGTGTTGTGTTTTTGCTCCTGACATTAATAGGAAAAACATAGCTAGGCGAGTGTATTTACAGTCCAGAAGGACTCCACTCGTCTCTGCTGCAAGCACAGCACCCCAAAAAGCCCTTTTTAGAGCTATATATTGCCTTTTTTTTTTGTTTGTTTGTTTGTTTTTTATTAGCATTTGCCTGGCTTTCAGCTGTGTGTTTAAGGCTCACAGCATATGCTGTGACTACTGCCACCACTGATATCTCCCTAACAACATTAGTTTAAATTTAACTAACCCAAAAATATAATTATTTTTCTAGTGTAATTTTTTTTCATTTTCTATCAGGCCAGTGTCACACAGCATATACTCTGGTTCATTGCTCTGTGCCAGCCAGCAGCCAGCAGTGTTAATATCCGTTTATAACATTATTTTTAATTTTAAAAAAAAACACAAAAAAATATTTTTCTAGTGTAATCTAATTACATTTACTATCATGCCTGTGTCTGTCAGGCTCACTCAGCATTAATATACCTCTTTTTTTTCAGTCTTTTGGTTAATTGGTCTGTGCCAGGCAGCCACCCAGCACTCATATCTATTTTTCTTTCACCTTAATTTTAATATAAAAAAAAAAAAGTTTAAATTTGTTTGCTAGTGTAATCAAATCTAATTTTCTATCCGGCCTGTGTGTTTTGCTGACATAGAGAGCCTACTGTGTTTACTTGCTGCCCTCCCTAGTCTATGAGCCACGACTCATATGTGTTTAACCTTTTTTTAATTCCCCCCCCAAAAAATAATTTCAATCATTTTTCTAGTGTAATCTAATAGTATTTTCTATCAGGCGTGTGTGTATCCGACATACATAGCCTACTGTTTTTAATAGCTGCCCTTCCAAGGCTATCAGCCACGACTCATATGTATGTGCTTAACCTTTTTCTTAAAATTTCCAAAAAAAAGTCTTTAAATCATTATGCTAGTGTAATCTAATTGTATTTTCTATCAGGCCTGTGTCTAACTGTCTATCTGACTTACACAGCATACTGTTGTTATAATTGCTGCCCTACGTAGCAGCCAGCCAGTGCGACCACTCATAGAGTCATATGTGCATTGCACTTCTTAACATAATTTTAATATTAAAATCTAAAATTTTAAAATATTTTGCTAGTGTAATGTAACTTAATTTTCTATCAGTCCTGTGTTTTTGTCACTTACACAGCATACTGTGTTAAATTACTGCCCTACCTACCATCCACGACTCATATCTGCCAGCCTGTCTGCCAGGCCCAAGTAGCCAATTAGTGGCACCAATCACAATTCTTGTAACAGTAATAAAAATAAAAAAAATCATAATTTTTTGGACTGCAAATATTCAGTCTCCTAGGGCCATTGAATTTCATTTACCTCCTGCCTGCCACTGCCAGCCTTTTGTGCCAGGCCGTCTAGCCAACTATTTACACCAATCATAATTGTTGTCACAGTCAGACAGTATAGTTATTAATTTAAATTAAAAAAAAATGTAGTGTTGATCTTAACCCTCAGTTTGCTCGTGCCTTTGAATTGCACTTTTCTACAGCCTTCCAAGCCTGTGTGCCAGGCCTACTTAAAACATATTTACACCAATCATATTTGTTGTGACAGTATTCTAATAATTAAAAATTAAAATTTTTGGTAATAGTTGCTGTGATTTGAATCGTCAGTTTGCTGGTGCCATTGAAACGCACTTTCCTGCTGCCTTGCAGCCTGCTGTGAGCCAGGCCCCCACCTAGCCAATTGTTGTCAGCAATCATATTTCTGTTAACAGTATTGCAAAAATTGTCAATCATCACTGTTTAGACTGTCAGTAATCAGTCTCCTAGTGTCCTTGAATTGCATCTCCCTCCTGCCTGCCATCCTTTTGTGCCAGGCCGTCTTGCCAACTATTTACACCAATCCTAATTTTTTGTCACAGTATAGTTACTAATTAAAATTAAAAAAATCTTTATTGTTGACGATCTTAACCCTCAGTTTGCTCGTGCCTTTGAATTGCACTTTTCTACAGCCTTCCAAGCCTGTGTGCCAGGCCTACTTAAAAAATATTTACACCAATCATATTTGTTGTGACAGTATTCTAATAATTAAAAATTAAAATTTTTGGTAATAGTTGCTGTGATTTGAATCGTCAGTTTGCTGGTGCCATTGAAACGCACTTTCCTGCTGCCTTGCAGCCTGCTGTGAGCCAGGCCCCCACCTAGCCAATTGTTGTCAGCAATCATATTTCTGTTAACAGTATTGCAAAAATTGTCAATCATCACTGTTTAGACTGTCAGTAATCAGTCTCCTAGTGTCCTTGAATTGCATCTCCCTCCTGCCTGCCATCCTTTTGTGCCAGGCCGTCTTGCCAACTATTTACACCAATCCTAATTTTTTGTCACAGTATAGTTACTAATTATAATTAAAAAAATCTTTATTGTTGATGATCTTAACCCTCAGTTTGCTCGTGCCTTTGAATTCAGTTGTCTACAGCCTTCCAAGCCTGTGTGCCAGGCCTACTTAAAAAATATTTACACCAATCATATTTGTTGTGACAGTATTCTAATAATTAAAAATTAAAATTTTGGGTAATAGTTGCTGTGATTTGAATCGTCAGTTTGCTGGTGCCATTGAAACGCACTTTCCTGCTGCCTTGCAGCCTGCTGTGAGCCAGGCCCCCACCTAGCCAATTGTTGTCAGCAATCATATTTCTGTTAACAGTATTGCAAAAATTGTCAATCATCACTGTTTAGACTGTCAGTAATCAGTCTCCTAGTGTCCTTGAATTGCATCTCCCTCCTGCCTGCCATCCTTTTGTGCCAGGCCGTCTTGCCAACTATTTACACCAATCTTAATTTTTTGTCACAGTATAGTTACTAATTAAAATTAAAAAAATCTTTATTGTAGATGATCTTAACCTTCAGTTTGCTCGTGCCTTTGAATTGCAGTTTTCTACAGCCTTCCAAGCCTGTGTGCCAGGCCTACTTAAAAAATATTTACACCAATCATATTTGTTGTGACAGTATTCTAATAATTAAAAATTAAAATTTTTGGTAATAGTTGCTGTGATTTGAATCGTCAGTTTGCTGGTGCCATTGAAACGCACTTTCCTGCTGCCTTGCAGCCTGCTGTGAGCCAGGCCCCCACCTAGCCAATTGTTGTCAGCAATCATATTTCTGTTAACAGTATTGCAAAAATTGTCAATCATCACTGTTTAGACTGTCAGTAATCAGTCTCCTAGTGTGCTTGAATTGCATCTCCCTCCTGCCTGCCATCCTTTTGTGCCAGGCCGTCTTGCCAACTATTTACACCAATCCAAATTTTTTGTCACAGTATAGTTACTAATTACAATTAAAAAAATCTTTATTGTTGACGATCTTAACCCTCAGTTTGCTCGTGCTTTCGAATTGCACTTTTCTACAGCCTTCCAAGCCTGTGTGCCAGGCCTACTTAAAAAATATTTACACCAATCATATTTGTTGTGACAGTATTCTAATAATTAAAAATTAAAATTTTTGGTAATAGTTGCTGTGATTTGAAACCTCAGTTTGCTGGTGCCATTGAATAGCACTTTCCTCTTGCCTTGCAGCCTGCTGTGAGCCAGGCCCCCACCTAGCCAATTGTTGTCAACAATCATCTTTCTTTTAACAGTATTGCAAAAATTGTCAATCATCACTGTTTTGACTGTCATTAATCAGTCTCCTAGTGTCCTTGAATTGCATCTCCCTCCTGCCTGCCATCCTTTTGTGCCAGGCCGTCTTGCCAACTATTTACACCAATCCTAATTGTTGTCACAGTATAGTTACTAATTTAAATAAAAAAAATCTTTATTGTTGATCTTAATCCTCATTTTGCTTGTGCCATTGAATTGCACTTTTCTACTGCCTGCCAGCCTGTGTGACAGGCCCAATTATCCAATTAGTGCTAGCAATCATATTTCTTTTAACAGTATTGCAAAATTTGTCAATCAACACTGTTTTGACTGTCAATCTGCAGTCAACTAGTGCCCTTTAATTGCATTTTCCTCCTGCCTGCCTGCCTGTGTGCCAGTCCCAACTAGCCAATTAGTGCCACCACTCATATTTATTGTAACAGGATTGGAATTTTTGTTAATCATAACTGTTTTGACTGTGATTCTTCAGTCTCCTAGTGCCATTGAATTGCAGTTTCCTTTCTCCCAGCGTGTGTGCCAGACAGGCTCATTTGCCAAATAGTGCCAAACAATCATATTTGTTGCCACAGTACTAGTAATATTTCAAAAAATTAACAATTTGTGATTTTTAAAACATCTGTCTTTTTTGTTGTTGTCAGTCTCACAGCGTCTACTGTGCCCACTTTCACAGTGCCACCACTCAATTGGTGTAATAGTATTGTTAGTGTCCATTTTAAAAAAAATGACAGGCAGAGGCAGGCCACCCCGCAGGTTCCGTGGTCGTGGTCGTGGTGCTGTGATTCCTTTAGACCCTACAAATATGCACATTGTTCAGACGCCGGGTGCCAGGGGGGATGCAAAAACTTCTGAGGAGGACCTAGTTGAATGGCTAACACAGGAAACCCAATCTTCTTCAGCTTCCGCTGCTAGTCCTCCTAACCTTGACGCACCATCTAAGTCCAGCTGTGCTTTGGGCAGGTCTCAAGTGACCAGTGACACTCTGCCGCCTGTCGCCACCACCAACACTAGCACCACAGCCACTTCACTTGATCTGTCACAGGAGTTATTGACACATCATTTTGAAGAAATGAGTGATGCGCAACCATCATTGACAGAGGATGTAGATAATAGTGATCAGTCTCAGTCAGGCAGCATTACCGACATGGAGGTACGGTGTGATGATGATGGTGATGTTGTACCCGCTGCTGCTTCCTTTCTTGATGTTTCAGATACAAGTGAAGCGGTTGATGATGATGTGTCGGTGGATGTCACGTGGGTGCCTGCTAGAAGAGAAGAAGAAGAGGGGGAAAGTTCAGATGGGGAGACAGAGAGGAGGAGGAGACTATTTGGAAGCACGGGGAGGTCGTCTCAAGGAGCTAGTGGCACAGTCAGACAGCATGCATCGTCACCAGGGGTCAGCCAGACAGCCCGCCGATGCCCATCAACGCATGCTGTTGCCACCACCAGAATGCCGTCATCGCAGAGCTCAGCAGTGTGGCATTTTTATTGTGTGTCTGCCTCTGACAACAGCGATGCCATTTGCAACCTGTGCCAAAAGAAACTGAGTCATGGGAAGTCCAACAGCCACCTAGGTACAACTGCTTTGCGAAGGCACATGGTCTCCCATCACAAAGGCCGATGGGAAGAACACATGAGTAGAAGCAGCACACAAAGTGAAAGCCACCCTCCTCCTCCTGCTCCAGCATCTTCAGCCACGTCAACCAGTGCTGTCCTCCTTGCCCCCTCTCAACCATCCTCCACTCAGTCTCTCTTACGTAGCAGTTCCTGGTCATCTGCCCACAGTCAGGTGTCTGTCAAGGACATGTTTGAGCGTAAGAAGCCAATTTCTCAAAGTCACCCCCTTGCCCGGCGTCTGACAGCTGGCTTGTCTGAACTCTTAGCCCGCCAGCTTTTACCATACAAGCTGGTGGAGTCTGATGCTTTCAAAAAATTTGTATCTATTGGGACACCGCAGTGGAAGGTACCTGGCAGAAATTTCTTTTCACAAAAGGCAATCCCAAACCTGTACTCTGTTGTGAGAAAGGAAGTTATGGCATGTCTGGCACACAGCGTTGGGGCAAGGGTCCATATGACCACGGATAGCTGGTCTGCAAAGCATGGTCAGGGCAGGTATATCACCTACACTGCGCATTGGGTAAACCTGCTGACTTCTGACAAGCATGGAATGCGTGGCTCTGCAGAAGAGTTGGTGACACCGCCACGACTTGCAGGCAGGCCTGCTGCTACCTCCTCTACTCCTCCTACTCCATCCTCTTCCATAACCTCTTCCTCGGCTGAGTCCTCTTCAACTTCTGCGTCTTGCTCCACATCTATGGCACCCCCCCCAGCTCCCCAGGTACTATGCTACATCCCGGGTACGGCAGTGTCATGCCGTCTTGGGGTTGACTTGCCTGAAAGCGGAGAGTCACACCGCACCAGCACTCCTGACCGCCCTGAACGCACAGGTGGATCAGTGGCTGACTCCGCACCAACTGGAGATTGGCAAGGTTGTTTCTGACAATGGAATTAATTTGGTGGCGGCATTGAAATTGGGCAAGTTGACACATGTGCCGTGCATGGCACATGTGTGTAATCTGATTGTACAACGATTTGTCCATAAGTACCCAGGCTTACAGGACGTCCTGAAGCAGGCCAGGAAGGTGTGTGGCCATTTCAGGCGTTCCTACACGGCCATGGCGCATTTGTCTGATATCCAGCGTCGAAAAACAACCTGCCAGTGAGGCGCTTGATTTGCGACAGCCCGACACGGTGGAATTCAACACTCCTAATGTTTGATCGCCTGCTCCAACAAGAAAAAGCTGTTAATGAGTATTTGTATGACCGGGGTGCTAGGACAGCCTCTGGGGAGCTGGGGATATGTTTGCCAAATTACTGGACGCTCATGCGCAATGCCTGTAGGCTCATGCGTCCTTTTGAGGAGGTGACAAACCTTGTCAGTCGCACCGAAGGCACCATCAGCGACATCATACCATTTGTTTTCTTCCTGGAGCGTGCCCTGCGAAGAGTGCTGGATCAGGCAGTAGATGAGCGTGAAGAGGAAGAGGAAGAGTTGTGGTGTCCATCACCCCCACAAACAGCCGAATCAGCATTGCTTGCTGGACCTGCGGCAACGCAGGAAGAGGATTGTGAGGAAGAGGAGTCAGAGGAGGAATGTGGCTTTGGGGAGGATGAGGAGGAGGAAGACCGAGCACAACAGTCATCCCAGGGTGCTAGTTGTTGTCACCTCTCAGGTACCCGTGGTGTTGTACGTGGCTGGGGGGAAGAAGATACCATCAGTGAGATCAGTGAGGAGGAGGAACGCGACATGATTAGCTCAGCATCCAACCTTGTTCAAATGGGTTCTTTCATGCTGTCGTGCCTGTTGAGGGACCCTCGTATAAAAAAGCTGAAGGAGAGCGACCTGTACTGGGTGTCCACGCTCCTTGACCCCCGTATAAGCATAAAGTGCCTGAAATGTTACCAAATTCCCGCAAGTCGGAAAGGATGGAGCATTTTCATAATAAATTAAAAACTATGCTTTATACAGCGTATAAGGGTGATGTCACAGCACCACGGGAATGTAACAGGGGAAGAGATGAAATTAATCCTCCTCCTCCCACGACCACGGCGGCAAGGGCGCTTTCCTGACGTCTTGTTGATGGAGGACATGCGTACCTTTTTAACTCCCATGCACCATCAGAGCCTTTCGGGATCCAGCCTTAGAGAAAGACTCAACCGACAGGTAGCAGACTACCTAGCTTTAACTGCGGATCTCGACACTCTCAGGAGCGATGGACCCCTTGACTACTGGGTGTGCAGGCTGGACTTGTGGCCTGAGCTATCCCAATTTGCAATGGAACTTCTGGCCTGCCCCGCTTCAAGTGTCCTGTCTGAAAGGACTTTTAGTGCAGCAGGAGGTTTTGTCACTGAGAAGAGAAGTCGCCTAGGTCAAAAAAGCCTTGACTATCTCACTTTTATAAAAATGAATGAGGGCTGGATCCCGAAGGGACTGACATTGGGCGATACATTTGAATAAAAAACTACTGATGATGATATGAGCTGCCTTGGGCTACAACTGTTACACAGGCTGGCCTTTTTTTCTTGGTTATAAAGACGGAGGACTTGCTTGACTTATCCGCCAACAACTAGTGTTCAAGCCACAAGCTTTTCGGGCACTTTATAAATGTTTTACAAACATCGATTTTTCTGGCCGCTGCTACAGCAGTTGCTCCAACAATACCCCAATGTTTCAGTCATTTGTACATTCCTAATTTTTCTGGCCTCTGCTGCATCTCTGTGGGTACAAAACTCAAATAAAAAAAATAAGGCACATAACACTAGTGATTAAACTGTTACGAATTGTACAACTTTACACACCACTCATATCCGGTGGACCATTCAATTGAACGCAAAATGCAACAAATTTGAAACAGTAGGACCGACCAAGCATCTTTATCCGTCTCTTGGTTGATCTAAATTATCTCCGTGTTCCATCTATGACATACCTGTACTCTATTGTGCAAAAGGGTGGCATATATTTTGTTTCATGCTGTTGTGCCTGTTGCGGGTCGTGGCCCATGATATAAAAAGGCTGAAGGAGAACGACCTGTAGTAATGGTTGCCCCATCCAGTTTTTATAAAAATGTTCCTGGTTCCTCTTAATTATCTTTGGGTTTCTAAAATGGATGCCATACCTGTACACGCTTGTGCAAAAGGATGGCATATATGGTGGTGTTTCCTGCAGTTGTTTCTGTTGAGGGTGCTGGACCCTCTTATAAAAAAGCTGAAGGTGAACGACCTGGAGTGGGAGTCCAAGCATGGTTTTTGGTGCTATTTCACTTTTACAAACAATTATCTGTCGTTTTCACAAATCAATGCCGTACCAGTACTCTATTGTTCCAAAGTATGCCATATGTTCTCTTTCCTGCTGGTATTTTGTTTGAGGGTCCTGGACACTCTTATAAAAAGGCCTAAGGTGAAAGAGGTGTACTGGGTGTCCACTCATTTTTATTTTCTATTTCTCATTTGACCAAAATGATCTCTGGTTTTGTAAAATCAATGCCATACCTGTACTCTATTGTTCAAAAGGATGCCATACGTCCTCTTTCCTGCTGGTGTTTTTTTTGAGTGTCCAGGACCATCTTATAAAAAGGCCTAAGGAGAAAGAGGTGTACTGGTTGGCCACTCATTGTTATTTTTCTATCGAACAATTGACCAAAATGATCTCTGTGTTTGTAAAATCAATGCTGTACCTGTACTCTATTGTTCAAAAGGATGCCATACGTCCTCTTTCCTGCTGGTTTTTTTTTGAGGGTCCAGGACCCTCTTATAAAAAGGCCTAAGGAGAAAAAGGTGTACTGGCTGTCCATCGAATCATTTTTTTTATTCAAATTTACATTTTAAAAAAAAATTCTATGGGTTTCTAAAATCTATGCCTTTCCTGTACTCTATTGTTCAAAAGTATGCCATATGTCCTCTTTCCTGCTGGTTTTTTGTTTGAGGGTCCTGGACCCTCTTATAAAAAGGCATTATGGATAAAGAATTGTACCTGGTGACTGTCCATCCAATCATTTTTTTTAATTCAAATTCACGGTTGCAACAAATTATCCCCGGGTTTCTAAAATCAATGCCTTTCCTATAATCTTTTTTTCACAAAGGATGCCATATGTCCTCTTTCCTACTGCTGGTTTTGTTGAGTGTCCTGGAGCCTCTGCTAAAAAGGCCGAAGGATAAAGAAGTGTACTGGGTGTCTATTCAATGTTTTTTTAGATTTCACAGTTGTAACTTATTTTTTCTGTCTTTCAAAAATCAATGCCTTTCCTGTAATCTATTTTTCAAAAGGATGCCATATGTCCTCTTTCATGCTGTTCTTTCTGTTGAGGCTCCGGGACACTCTTTTAAAAAGGCCTAAGGATAAAGAAGTGTACTGGGTGTCCAATCAATGTTTTTTTTCTATTTCCCGGGTCATATAACTGATCTCTGTGTTTCTACAATCAATGCCTTTCCTGTAATCTAATTTTCAAAAGTATGCCATATTTCCTCTTTCCTGCTGGTGTTTTTTTTGAGGGTCCAGGACCCTCTTATAAAAAGGCCTAAGGAGAAAGTGGTGTACTGGGTGTCCATCGAATCATTTTTTTGATTCAAATTTACATTTGCAAAAATTATCTATGGGTTTCTAAAATCAATGCCTTTCCTGTACTCTTACTGTATTGTTAAAAAGTATGCCATATGTCCCCTTTCCTGCTGGTGTTTTGTTTGAGGGTCCTGGACCCTCTTATAAAAAGGCCTAGGGAGAAAGAATTGTACTGGGTGTCCATCCAACCATTTTTTTTATTCAAATTCAAGGTTGCAACAAATTATCCCCGGGTTTCTAAAATCAATGCCTTTCCTATAATCTTTTTTTCACAAAGGATGCCATATGTCCTCTTTCCTACTGCTGGTTTTGTTGAGTGTCCTGGAGCCTCTGCTAAAAAGGCCGAAGGATAAAGAAGTGTACTGGGTGTCTATTCAATGTTTTTTTAGATTTCACATGTGTATCTTATTTTTTCTGTCTTTCAAAAATCAATGCCTTTCCTGTAATCTATTTTTCAAAAGGATGCCATATGTCCTCTTTCACGCTGTTCTTTCTGTTGAGGCTCCGGGACACTCTTCTAATAAGGCCTAAGGATAAATAAGTGTACTGGGTGTATAATCTATGTTTTTTTAGATTTCACGGTTGCAACTAATGATCTCTGTGTTTCTAAAATCAATGCCTTTCCTATAATCATTTTTTTCAAAAGGATGCCATATGTCCTCTTTCCTGCTGCTGGTTTTGTCGAGGGTCCTGGAGCCTCTGCTGCACATAATAAAGAAAAAAAAATTAATTTAACTTGACTTAATAACTGAAGCATGACTTCAGGAGTCAGGTGTGGTCGTAGGTAGTGGTTGTTGTTAGCAGATTATTTTTATTGCAAATTGCAATTGCCACAGCATGCATAAAATGTGCGTCACTAGTCCAAATTGTTATTTTTTTTTTTCATTCAGGATTAGTTTGGGGTACGGCGCAATATTGGAAACGCAAAAAACAGGTCTCCATACCCGTTGATATAAGGGGTGACTACTACTGCTTTTACCAGGCTCCTCTTGGATAGCCCCAGAAAGTGTGACTATGAATCCCAAAAAGAAAATTAAATTAAGGTTGAAAACTAACTCCAAAGTAACTTGTAAGACCTGGAGCTCCTCAAACACACGTCCTACCTTAACAGCTATAGGCTCCACAACCCACAAATCTTAACCTTTTCATGCCAATTGATATTGCCACAGCTGGAACAACAGTAAATAACATGTGCGTCACCACAGTCTCCGAAGCTGTTGTCGGATGTATACAAAAACACTGATAAAGTATTCCTTTAGGAGCGCAAAGAGATGGCTACCGGAACACCAGGAACTTCACAAGAGTGGCTGTATTGTGTTTCTGGTGATGTTTGAGACATCTGGGTAGTGTACAGGGAGGGCAAAAATCGTCTCCATCTCTGTGCACCAAAGGACATGACGTCCTTGTCATCCATAAGCACATGAAATTGCTGGCATTTTTGTTGCTTCAAGAAGTTCATTTTTTGTGGTGATAGATAGTACTGAATTAAGTAAACTTTGGTTTCCTACCATACTCAAGACAATCTTGTATTTCAAAATTCGTACTTGCTGTGGGAAACAGTGGCCTATCCATACCAGGAAGATGATTTAGACAGAAGTAACGAGCTCTGCTTGCAGGTGACACATGTTTATCGTCAATCATCAAAGGGGTTGCATGCAGAATATGGCTGATGGCCCCTTATTCACATGTTTGTCCAGAGCCACAACATTTGCAAACAGCCAGAAGAAAGGTCGTTTCTCACCAGCCTAAGTTGAGCTTCATTTAACAAATGCTGATATTCAAAAAAATAGACAAACAGTGCCTTAAATAACACATTTGCGATATGGATTCACCAGAGCAAGGTCATTGCAAGCACTAAGTTCCCACGATAACAAAATTAAAATGCCACATCTATGCAATCTTCACCTTCAGATTATTATTGTCACACTCCATTGTACTCCTATGCCCAGCTCCCTGCTCTTGTTTTTGTTGAGGGTCCTGGAGCCTCTGCTGAAAAGGCCTATGGATAATAAAGTGTACTGGGTGTCTGTTCAATTTTTTTTTTGATTTCCCGGTTGCAAGTAATTATCTCAGTGTTTCTAAAATCAATGCCTTTCCTGTAATCTATAATTCAAAAAGATTGACATATGTCCTCTTTCATGCTGTTGTTTCAGATGCGGCTCCGGGACCCTCGTATTAACAAGGCCTGAGGATAAATAAGTGTAACCGGTGTCTAATGAATGTTTTTTTTCTATTACACGGGTCATATAAATGATCTGTGGGTTTCTAAAATCAATGCCTTTCCTGTAATCTTTTATTCAAAAGTATGACATATCTCCTCTTTCATGCTGTTGTTTCGGTTGAGGCTCCGGGACCATCGTATTAAAAAGGCCTGAGCATAAATAAGTGTCACGGGTGTGTAATCAATTTTTTTTTCTAATTTCACGGTTGCAAATAATGATCTGTGGGTTTCTAAAATCAATTCCTTTCCTGTAATCTTTTATTCAAAAGGATGACATATCTCCTCTTTCATGCTGTTGTTTCGGTTGAGGCTCCGGGACCCTCGTATTAAAAAGGCCTGAGCATAAATAAGTGTCACGGCTGTCTAATCAATGTTTTTGTCTAATTTCACTGTTGCAAATAATGATCTGTGGATTTCTAAAATCAATGCCTTTCCTGTAATCTTTTATTCAAAAGGATGACATATCTCCTCTTTCATGCTGTTGTTTCGGTTGAGGCTCCGGGACCCTCGTATTAAAAAGGCCTGAGCATAAATAAGTGTCACGGCTGTGTAATCAATTTTTTTTTCTAAATTCACGGTTGCAAATAATGATCTGTGGGTTTCTAAAATCAATGCCTTTCCTGTAATCTTTTATTCAAAAGGATGACATATCTCCTCTTTCATGCTGTTGTTTCGGTTGAGGCTCCAGGACCCTCGTATTAAAAAGGCCTGAGCATAAATAAGTGTCACGGCTGTGTAATTAATTTTTTTTTCTAAATTCACGGTTGCAAATAATGATCTGTGGCTTTCTAAAATCAATGCCTTTCCTGTAATCTTTTATTCAAACGTATGACATATCTCCTCTTTCATGCTGTTGTTTCGGTTGAGGCTCCGGGACCCTCGTATTAAAAAGGCCTGAGCATAAATAAGTGTCACGGCTGTGTAATCAATTTTTTTTTCTAAATTCACGGTTGCAAATAATGATCTGTGGGTTTCTAAAATCAATGCCTTTCCTGTAATCTTTTATTCAAAAGGATGACATATCTCCTCTTTCATGCTGTTGTTTCGGTTGAGGCTCCAGGACCCTCGTATTAAAAAGGCCTGAGCATAAATAGGTGTCACGGCTGTGTAATCAATTTTTTTTTCTAAATTCACGGTTGCAAATAATGATCTGTGGGTTTCTAAAATCAATGCCTTTCCTGTAATCTTTTATTCAAAAGGATGACATATCTCCTCTTTCATGCTGTTGTTTCGGTTGAGGCTCCAGGACCCTCGTATTAAAAAGGCCTGAGCATAAATAAGTGTGACGGGTGTGTAATCAATTTTTTTTTCTAAATTCACGGTTGCAAATAATGATCTGTGGCTTTCTAAAATCAATGCCTTTCCTGTAATCTTTTATTCAAAAGTATGACATATCTCCTCTTTCATGCTGTTGTTTCGGTTGAGGCTCCGGGACCCTCGTATTAAAAAGGCCTGAGCATAAATAAGTGTCACGGCTGTGTAATCAATTTTTTTTTCTAAATTCACGGTTGCAAATAATGATCTGTGGCTTTCTAAAATCAATGCCTTTCCTGTAATCTTTTATTCAAAAGGATGACATATCTCCTCTTTCATGCTGTTGTTTCGGTTGAGGCTCCGGGACCCTCGTATTAAAAAGGCCTGAGCATAAATAAGTGTCACGGCTGTGTAATCAATTTTTTTTTCAAATTTCACGGTTGCAAATAATGATCTGTGGCTTTCTAAAATCAATGCCTTTCCTGTAATCTTTTATTCAAAAGTATGACATATCTCCTCTTTCATGCTGTTGTTTCGGTTGAGGCTCCGGGACCCTCGTATTAAAAAGGCCTGAGCATAAATAAGTGTCACGGCTGTGTAATCAATTTTTTTTTCTAAATTCACAGTTGCAAATAATGATCTGTGGCTTTCTAAAATCAATGCCTTTCCTGTAATCTTTTATTCAAAAGGATGACATATCTCCTCTTTCATGCTGTTGTTTCGGTTGAGGCTCCGGGACCCTCGTATTAAAAAGGCCTGAGCATAAATAAGTGTCACGGCTGTGTAATCAATTTTTTTTTCAAATTTCACGGTTGCAAATAATGATCTGTGGCTTTCTAAAATCAATGCCTTTCCTGTAATCTTTTATTCAAAAGTATGACATATCTCCTCTTTCATGCTGTTGTTTCGGTTGAGGCTCCGGGACCCTCGTATTAAAAAGGCCTGAGCATAAATAAGTGTCACGGCTGTGTAATCAATTTTTTTTTCTAAATTCACGGTTGCAAATAATGATCTGTGGCTTTCTAAAATCAATGCCTTTCCTGTAATCTTTTATTCAAAAGGATGACATATCTCCTCTTTCATGCTGTTGTTTCGGTTGAGGCTCCGGGACCCTCGTATTAAAAAGGCCTGAGCATAAATAAGTGTCACGGCTGTGTAATCAATTTTTTTTTCAAATTTCACGGTTGCAAATAATGATCTGTGGCTTTCTAAAATCAATGCCTTTCCTGTAATCTTTTATTCAAAAGTATGACATATCTCCTCTTTCATGCTGTTGTTTCGGTTGAGGCTCCGGGACCCTCGTATTAAAAAGGCCTGAGCATAAATAAGTGTCAAGGCTGTGTAATCAATTTTTTTTTCTAAATTCACGGTTGCAAATAATGATCTGTGGCTTTCTAAAATCAATGCCTTTCCTGTAATCTTTTATTCAAAAGGATGACATATCTCCTCTTTCATGCTGTTGTTTCGGTTGAGGCTCCGGGACCCTCGTATTAAAAAGGCCTGAGCATAAATAAGTGTCACGGCTGTGTAATCAATTTTTTTTTCAAATTTCACGGTTGCAAATAATGATCTGTGGCTTTCTAAAATCAATGCCTTTCCTGTAATCTTTTATTCAAAAGGATGACATATCTCCTCTTTCATGCTGTTGTTTCGGTTGAGGCTCCGGGACCCTCGTATTAAAAAGGCCTTAGCATAAATAAGTGTCACGGCTGTGTAATCAATTTTTTTTTCTACATTCACGGTTGCAAATAATGATCTGTGGGTTTCTAAAATCAATGCCTTTCCTGTAATCTTTTATTCAAAAGGATGACATATCTCCTCTTTCATGCTGTTGTTTCGGTTGAGGCTCCAGGACCCTCTTATTAAAAAGGCCTGAGCATAAATAAGTGTGACGGATGTGTAATCGATTTTTTTTTCTAAATTCACGGTTGCAAATAATGATCTGTGGCTTTCTAAAATCAATGCCTTTCCTGTAATCTTTTATTCAAAAGGATGACATATCTCCTCTTTCATGCTGTTGTTTCGGTTGAGGCTCCGGGACCCTCGTATTAAAAAGGCCTGAGCATAAATAAGTGTCACGGCTGTGTAATCAATTTTTTTTTCTAAATTCACGGTTGCAAATAATGATCTGTGGGTTTCTAAAATCAATGCCTTTACTGTAATCTTTTATTCAAAAGGATGACAGTACTACCAAAATACAGCAAATGAAGGGCCTTAGGAAGACTGAGCCAAGGTTGGATTGTAGTATTTGGTTAGGCTAATCATGATGGCCATGTAGACCACCACCACCGAGAGTCCTGGAAGTAACAGGGATGATGAGATGAAAGAGCTAAGAATAGTAGAACTTGAAACAACAGAGTTAGCCAAGGGTGTTAGTGCAAAACCGCTTGGCTTTTTTTTGGCTTTGGGTGCGGCTATTCATGCAGGCCATATAGAGCTGACAACATTCGGTGTCGTATCAGCTATTAAACTAATAAGAACAGTACTACCAAAATACAGCCAATGAAGGGCCTTAGGAAGACTGGGCCAAGGTTGGATTGTAGTATTTGGTTAGGTTAATCATGATGGCCATGTAGACCACCACCACCGAGAGTCCTGGAAGTAACAGGGATGATGAGATGAAAGAGCTAAGAATAGTAGAACTTGAAACAACAGAGTTAGCCATGGGTGTTAGTGCAAAACCGCTTGGCTTTTTTTTGGCTTTGGGTGCGGCTATTCATGCAGGCCATATAGAGCTGACAACATTCGGTGTCGTATCAGCTATTAAACTAATAAGAACAGTACTACCAAAATACAGCCAATGAAGGGCCTTAGGAAGACTGGGCCAAGGTTGGATTGTAGTATTTGGTTAGGCTAATCATGATGGCCATGTAGACCACCACCACCGAGAGTCCTGGAAGTAACAGGGATGATGAGATGAAAGAGCTAAGAATAGTAGAACTTGAAACAACAGAGTTAGCCATGGGTGTTAGTGCAAAACCGCTTGGCTTTTTTTTGGCTTTGGGTGCGGCTATTCATGCAGGCCATATAGAGCTGACAACATTCGGTGTCGTATCAGCTATTAAACTAATAAGAACAGTACTACCAAAATACAGCCAATGAAGGGCCTTAGGAAGACTGAGCCAAGGTTGGATTGTAGTATTTGGTTAGGCTAATCATGATGGCCATGTAGAACACCACCACCGAGAGTCCTGGAAGTAACAGGGATGATGAGATGAAAGAGCTAAGAATAGTAGAACTTGAAACAACAGAGTTAGCCATGGGTGTTAGTGCAAAACCGCTTGGCTTTTTTTTGGCTTTGGGTGCGGCTATTCATGCAGGCCATATAGAGCTGACAACATTCGGTGTCGTATCAGCTATTAAACTAATAAGAACAGTACTACCAAAATACAGCCAATGAAGGGCCTTAGGAAGACTGAGCCAAGGTTGGATTGTAGTATTTGGTTAGGCTAATCATGATGGCCATGTAGACCACCACCACCGAGAGTCCTGGAAGTAACAGTGATGATGAGATGAAAGAGCTAAGAATAGTAGAACTTGAAACAACAGAGTTAGCCATGGGTGTTAGTGCAAAACCGCTTGGCTTTTTTTTGGCTTTGGGTGCGGCTATTCATGCAGGCCATATAGAGCTGACAACATTCGGTGTCGTATCAGCTATTAAACTAATAAGAATAGTACTACCAAAATACAGCCAATGAAGGGCCTTAGGAAGACTGGGCCAAGGTTGGATTGTAGTATTTGGTTAGGCTAATCATGATGGCCATGTAGACCACCACCACCGAGAGTCCTGGAAGTAACAGGGATGATGAGATGAAAGTGCTAAGAATAGTACTACTTGAAACAACAGAGTTAGCCATGGGTGTTAATCCAAGACCGCTTGGATTTATTTTTGTATTGGGTGCAGCTAATCATGCAGGCCATATAGAGCTGACAACATTCGGTGTTGTATCAGCTATAAAAATAATAAGAACTGTACGATCAAAATACAGACAATGAAGGGCCTATGAAGACTGAGCAAAGGTTGGATTGTAGTATTTTGTTCGGCTAATTATGATGGCCATGTAGACTGCCCGTAACAGGGATGAAAGTGCTAAGAATAGTACTAATTGAAACAACAGAGTTAGCCATGGGTGTTAGTCTAAGAACACTCGGCTTTTTTTGGGGTTTGGGTGCAGCTAATCATGAAGGACAGATAGACCTGCCACCATTTGGTGTTGTAACAGGTATGAAAATGCAAAGAACAGTACTACATAACACAACATACTTACCATGGGTCCCAGAACATATGTTTGGTTGTTATATTTTGTAAGGGTAATCATGCAGGCCATATAGACCTCCACCGATAGGGTGAGTATGAGTAACAGCTATTAAAATGCGAAGGACATTACTAATTAACACAACATAGTTACCATGGGTCGCAGACCAAGAGCAGATGTCTTATTATTATATTTTGTATGGGTAATCATCCAGGCCGTATAGACCTCACCAAATAGGGGGAGTTACAGAGATTAAAGTGCTAAGAATGGTAGTACTTAAAACACAACCTCGTTAAAATAGGTAGCAGACCACATGTCTTATTATTATAATTTTTCAGGGTAATCTGGCAGGCCATATAGAACTCCCACGATGGGGGGGGGGGGGGAACAGGGATTAAAGTGCTAAGAAAAGTACTAATTGACACAAGCTAGTTGGGTCCAAGAACGCATGTTTGATTATTAGAATTTATTAGGGTAATTATATATCTAACAAATATATCTATTTCTCTTCTATCGATTCTAACTATCAATCTATGTATATCTATCTATCCTATCTATCACTATCAATCTATCTTCTGTCCGGGATGTTTTGAGACAGCCTCTTTGGGAATGTTAGTTGATTTAGACCCATTATGGCTTAAAAGCAGACTCTGCATCAACTATGTAATTTTCCATGGGAGTTTTGCCAGGGATCCCCCTCCAGCATGCAACAGTCCAGGTGTTAGGACCCTTGAAACAACTTTTCCATCACTATTGTGGCCAGAAAGAGTCCTTGTAGGTTTTAAAGTTCGCCTGCCTATTGAATTCAATGGCGGTTCGCGCGGTTTGCGCGTTCGCAAACAATACCGGAAGTTCGAGTCCGCGGTTCGTGAACCGAAAATTTTAGGTTCGCGACATCACTACTGGCAATCACTTCTTGTATTATTCATTGACTGTGCAGGATACAGGTGAGTTTGTTTCATTATTATCTACATAAATAACTGGTGAAAGCTTTTGTACCTGAGGGTTAATAGAAAGGTTTTTTTATAATATTGACCCGTTGGAACGTTAAACCTGTAATGGACTTTGTATCCATTTGAGCTATGCTTGAATTGTTTTTGGCACACCTCACAGTTTTTTTAAAAACTGGTGTGAGGTGTATGTTTTATGTGGTTTTCATTTTGTAATATTATTATTATACTTTATTTATGAAGCGCCAACATATTCCGCAGCGCTGTCCATGGATACAATTCATATAGATAAAACAATGATAAAAAAAACTTGTAGGAGACAGGACAACATTTACAAACACATACAGGAGGGATTGAGGGCCCTATTCCCGTGGGAACTTACAACCTAGAAGGGTAGGAGGTTGAGAAACAGGAGGTGAGGACTACAAGAGTGAGAAAGATGTTAATACAGAGTTAGATGAGGGAAATGTTAGGTAAGTGAAGTTAATTTATTATTGAGTTGGGTGGTAGGCTTCTCTGAACAGAAAAGTCTTCAGGGAGCATTTAAAGGAAGACAGATTAGGGCAAAGCCTGACAGCACGAGGGAGAGTGTTCCAGTGGGTAGGTGCTGCACGCTAGAAGTCCTGCAGTCTAGCATGAGAGGAGGTGATTGTCACGGATGCAAGGAGCAGGTCATTGTTGGATCTTAGTGGGCGGGCTGCAGTATACTTGTGTATTAGAGAGGATAGGTAGAGGGGAGCGGTGTTGGTGGGCGCTTTGTATGCAAGGGTGAGAATTTTTAATTTAATTCTGCTGTGAATGGGGAGCCAATGAAGGGACTCACAGAGAGGTGCAGAAGATACAGAGCGACGGGAAATGTGGATCAGCTTGGCAGAGGCATTTAGGATGGATTGAAGGGGGGAGAGGCGGGAAAGAGGAAGACCAGTAAGTAGGTTGTTGCAGTAATCAAGTCGGGAAATAACAAGGGGGTCGATTATTTGCTTTGTGGTGTTAGAGCACAGAAAAGGTTGAATCTTGGAAATATTGCGTAGATGGTTGCGGCAGGATGTAGAAAGCGATTGGATATGGGGGACGAAGGATAGATTTAAGTCAAGTGTAACTCCGAGGCAGTTGTATTCATATAGTTGTATTCATGTTTAAGATAATTAGGCCTGGGATCTTTTCCTTTGAGGAGGGATCTGCTTTTGCCCTGATGCTTAAATATTGAATCATAATTAGCAGCTTCTGGCTAGGGTGCACTATTTTTTTTTTCGTTTTGTATATATATGTATATAAGAATGAAGTTAGGGAGGAGATGCACTTATCCCACCTTAAATGTCACCCCTGACCGGTTCTGTGTTTGTGCATGATGAGGTTATGCTACTGGGAGCCTGTGACTTCCCCCACGGAAACAGAGGACAGAAGTGGTCTGGGTCTGACAGTGTCTGACTCAGTCACTGAAGTGCTGCCCCTTCTCAGGTGCTGCCTGGGTCCATTGGACCCACTTGGTATCATGGTTGAGCCGGCTCTGCTTTTTCAATATGGTGTCAGGGTTTCCAAGATGGCCATCAATGTGTAGCTGTACAGAAAAACCTGCCACCATATTTGTACAAGAAGTCTGCTCAAGTGAATATCCTCCGGCACAGACTTTCCTCTATAAATGACTCGGTCACAGAGAAGCAGCTCCTTTTTCTCTTATACGTATGCCAGCTCAGCTTCTGCTGATTAATAACGGCCAGAAATGGTGCTGTTGGAATTAAGGGATCACCCTTGTTTTTTCCTGCATGCTTTGTATATTTTTAACTCTTATTATTAAAGTTTTTTAATCTTTTCACCTAATGAGTGCTCAGATTCCTAATTTATTTGGGCCCTACCACAACCTGTGCCCAGTGGGGTCTAGTTATGCCCCTGATCGTATGTATATATTTACATATTAGGTTTATTACTCTTTAATACACACAGGGCTTTCTCTCTACCTGGAAATGTGTGTAACGGCAAATAAGGGAAGGTGTGATGTCCGCTGCAGACAAGAATCCCGTCAAATATTTCTGATACTTGCTTCCCGTCACACTCTGACACAACATCCCATTGGCCGCTGGTGGCAAAATCGGGGCGCTTCTTAATGCTGCACACAATGGTCTGGAAAGTAAGGAAGATCAAGATGAGAATAAGTTGGTGCAGTTTTTTTTACTCATTTTACAACATCTTTGGGCTAACAAACAAAAGCTGTAGAATATAGTATTTAAATGAAAAAATAGATTAGCATTAGGATGCAATAACCTATTCAACTGTTACAAAACTGATATTTTTCCTCTTTTTAAAATGATGTTTATTAACATAGATGCACATTTAACCCCCTGGAATCCAGAAGACAACCACTTATGCTAAAGCTTTGAGTGTTTAAAAATAATTTGGGTCTAAGAGCCGGATTGATTGTCTAAGATATGCAACACTGAACATGAAAAACCACACTGACACACCTATAGCGCTGCTGTCCATTTGAGTTTTCTCCCTTAGAAGGTAATGGAAATTGCTAGAAACGGAGACTTTATTGGGGAGATTAAATTTAGCAGAGAGCGCAGCCAATACAAATCCGGTTTTGGGTATTTTAACACAATACTAACAATAAGAGAAAAGCAGCAAGAACTGCAGGGGGAGAATGTTTAGAAAATACACCAGATCTGGCAGACATCTTTAAACTGCACCCTTGAAACACCTTGTTCAGCCCACTAGCATGGGCAGAAAATTCATTTTACAATAAGAAAAACAATATACTTTGAGAGTCTTACTCATCACTTTTGCTTCTGAAGTGTAATTTTATTACAATTTGCACTATGTGCATTATGTTTTTTTTTTGTTTGTTTGTTTTTGCTGTGCAATATCATTATTTTCATTTTTTCTAAACAATTTTGTAAGAATTTTAAAAGAATTTAACAATACTATTTTTTTTACTGATATTTCAATATATATATTTTTTTAAATGTTAATTTCTGCGAGCCCTGCTATAATATATGCCTCTCCTTCATATACTTAAAAGCAGGGAACATCACACTTATCTCAAGGTAAAATCTGCCTTTAGAGAATTTCACCTGGGACTGCATAGTGCTGGTGAGATTTGTAAGGGAATCCTGCTAGCCCAGAGGCATTAAAGGGACATTATACACTCATTTTTTCTTTGCATAAATGTTTTGTAGATGATCTATTTACATAGCCCATAAAGTTTTTAAAAAAAGTAAATGTATAGTTTTGCTTATTTTTAAATAACATTGCTCTGATTTTCAGACTCCTAACCAAGCCCCAAAGTTTTATGTGAATACCGTCAGCTACCTTCTCCAGCTTGCTCCTGTTTGTGTAAAGGGTCTTTTCATATGCAAAAGAAGTGGGAGGGGGGAGTGTCTTATTTGCCACTTGCAGTGGGCTTTCCAACTACCTTTTCAACAGAGCCAAACTGACAGCTTCTAAGTAAGTTTTTAAACAATTTTATGCTGGATTTTTATATCAGTATCTGTGCATCTTATTCTTTATAGTAGTGTCTCTTACATGCAGTTATATGAAAATGAGTGTATACTGTCCCTTTAAGATGAGCAGGTTCTAATCTCATTTTCCTGTAATAAGATTTCCCTCTGCTCTGCACCTGGCTTTATCCAGGGATGTTCCAGGCACTGTGAAATCTGCTGCCCACTGAAGTGAGGTTAGAGCTGCTTTATAAACATGCAAAGCACAATCAGAACTGGTTCTAAACACAATTACATTTCTATAGACAAGGTCTAAGGGGTCAATTTATTAATGTGCGAGCGATATAGCACATCATGTCCGCGGCACCTCGATAAATGCTGAAAGCATACACTCTCGGCATTTATCATTGCACAAGCAGTTCTTGTGAACTGCTGGTGCAATACTGCCCCCTGCAGATTCGCGGCCAATCGGCTGCTAGCAGGTGGTGTCAATCAACCCAATCGTATTCTATCAGGTTGATTTCTGTCCACCACCTCAGAGCAGGCGGACAGAAATGGAGCAGCGGTCTTTGGACCCCTGCTTCATAACTTCTGTTTCCGACGAGCCTGAAGGTTCGCTGGAAACACAGGGCATCACCTCCATACGGAGCTTGATAAATATGCCCCTAAGGACCAGATTACAAGTGGAGCACTAAATACCACTTTCTTGAAAGCGATATTAGCACTTCACTTAGTAATACCAGCATATGCTAATGTGCGCTGCTATTACAAGTTGAAGCAATGCGAATGCGAGATCATGTTCACATTGCTGGGAAGCATTGAGCTTATGAGCGCACACTTCCATAAGCTAAAATGGGAAGCCTTGTTCTCATGCCATGACTCACGACATAAGAAGTCGCACAGTGCAGGGGGTAAGTAGCGCAGCGATGGGCAGCAATTTGTAAATATGTATGTATATGACTATATATACATACATATACACAAATTAAAGGGACACTCAATCAAAATTAAACTTTCGTTATTCAGATAGAGGATGCCATTTTAAACAACTTTCCAATTTACTTCCATTACAAACATGTGCACAGTATTTTTATATTTAAACTTTTTGAGTCACCAGGTCCTACTGAGCACGTGCAAGAAAAAGTGTGTATGCATTTGTGAATGGCTGATGGCTGTCACATGGTACGTGTATGCATTTGTGATTGGCTGATGGCTGTCACATGGTACAAGGGGAGTGGAAAAAAACATAACTTTTAAAATTGTCATAAAAAAAATCTACTACTCATTTGAAGTTCAAACTAAGTGCTATTGCATTGTCTTGTTATCTTGCATTTGTTGATTATGCAAATCTACAGGGTTGACTGGTCCTTTAACACATAAGTATACATGTATATAATCATATACATATATATTTACTGGGAATGCACAGTTCCTATAGACCGTAATGTAAAGGCACTTTTTAGTGTCGTTTTTTTTCTAACACCCCAGGCCCACTCACTTTAAAGCCCAAAAACTGCCTAGTGCATAGTATTTTTTTATGTAAAACTATAATGCCCTCTATTTTGAGGGCATTTGGGGCAGTTTTAGAAAATGAACCAGAGATCTAATCTCTGGTTAATTTTCGGAGCACTAATTGTTACCGCAAGCTCACGGTAGCAATAACCAGCCACTTGTAATGGCTGGTTAATAAAAGCACACCCGCAAACAGGCAAATTTGCTTGGCGTGCAATAATTTAGAGCTCCATTTTTAATCTAGTCCTAAATACATTAAAATATAAAATAAAAAGTACAAAGTTTAAATGTAATATCATTTAAAGGATTAAAGTGTAAAGCAGATGATAACAATCAGCACAAAGTGTAAATGCAAAAAAACCTCACTTATTAACTAAGATATATAAATCTATTTATAGTTATAACTGTTTAACACTGGTTAGACATTTTAAAAACATACTACAAGCTAAAAGAATAACCAGGAATATTTTAATAATTATATAGTATTTTAGTTAAAGTGATATTAAATGCTAGCCTGTATCTATGGAATTAATTAAGTGGACCTTAGTTCATGATTTGTAAGTAAATCTATGTGCTTAAAACCCACCTTTATTTTGTTCATCGTTCTACTAAAATAACCCCCTGTGGCTGCCCACCACAAAACTATTTTATTTCATGAGGCGACATTTTTACCTCTTATCAAATAACTAGCCATGGGAACAGGGCTCCCATTGGAGCACAAGGAAGCACGCTCTATTGATCATAAAGCCTCCATGCAATGCAAACACGAGGTCGCGTTCGCCTTGCGGGCCACTTCAAATGCCAGCACACAATTGCGTGCGCTAGTATTATGAGTGGAGCGCAAATATCGTGCTTGAGAAAGTGCAAATGTGAGCTTCAATTGGAATCTGGTCCTATATGGGGGATGTAAAGGTTCCTTTATCTTATCTTGCTTAGTTCTTGATTTAGCATTAAAAAATGGGCTGTGAATTTGATTTGCTGGGAACATATCAGACTTCCAGATATTCCAGAGAGCAGCAGATTCTAACAATATTTACAAAACAGTTCATTGTATTCTGCCTGCTACTTTTTGTTGCTGCTAGAGATTTGTCAGAAAAAGAACCACTGTAGCATATAATACATAAATATAAAATATCTTTCTTCTGTAAATGTTGGAATGGAAATGACATACTAATGTTACTCATCACTTATATATACAGGTTTTAGATATCCACAATTCAACCATACAGTATTTCAAGTAGCTGTCCATTAAAATGAATCCATGAAAGTCAGACACTTACATTTTTTACAAATTTGGAGACAGCTTCAGAATTGCAGCTTTGTGTTACTGGAAACCAAATGTGTAAAATAACTGCTCTGTTTGTTACTTGAAGCCAAGTTAGGTCAAATTACTGCATTGTTTGTGCTACTAGAAACAGGCTTCTCAGTTGTTAAAAAATAGACTTGACATAGACCAGGGAGGCATTTAGTCATGCAAGAACTGCTGGTGCAATGATAAATGCCAACAGCGTATGCTGTCGGCATTTATCGATGGGCAGCAATGTGCAGCGGACATGATAAGCTACTTCGTATCATGTCAGCTCGCACATTGTTAAATATGCCCCATAGCTTTGGGGGGGTGTCACTGTCTTCAAATATTTTTGTGAAAACAAGTGGCAACTCTACTTACATAACATATTAAAATAACTCTAATATAACAAAAAAAAAAACATAATTATATTGCAGTGTGATGGTGTCAACATGTCTATAATTAATTCTTAATAAGGCTTTGGCAATAGCTTAACATCAAAATTCACTAAGGTTATATGCTTCCCTAGTCTCACCAACCTCTACAGCCCCTTTGTATTGATCCAGTGAGGCCGCCGTAGTTCCCGGTCTGAAAAGGGGAACATAACGGCTTGTGCGCTGAGGATCATTTTTTCAAGGTAACACTATCTGTTTATTCCCCTTCGTATAATTGTACATCGTGTGGACTTGTCATAGCCTGCTTGGTACCTAATAACATACAGAATACTGAGAGACCTAACAATCTTTTGGGGATATCGCTATTCACCCGGACAACGGATCGTTTACACCTACCCAGGAGTTGGGGACTGTTTTCTTCTGGAGCTGCTTTGCTGGATCTGTGTGATGTGGGATGTTACCTTTGCAACGCTGATACTTCATATTATATGCTGTTTTTATTTTACGTCTTGTGAGTTGCCACTTGTTATGCGTGTATTAAATATTTTTTTACTCTACATTTGAGTCCGCGCTCTTCTCCTCTTTCTTTTTCAGAATTAACCTCTACAGCTTCCATAGCCTTCCCAACCTCTCAAGGTTCCCTAGTTATACTCACCACTCCATAGTCTTAACAACCTCTGCAGCTTCACCAGTTTTCATCAACCTCTATAACTCCAGCAGCTACCATAGGTTTACCAAGCTCTCAAGTTTTCCTAGTCTCAAAAACTTCTCAAAGTCCTCAAGGTTCACCAACCTATATAGCTTAAATAGTATTACCAAACTCTCCAGGTACTCTAGACTCACCATCCTCACCAGTTTCCCTAGTGTCATCAACCTCTCCAGCAGCTTCCAAAGTCTCACCAAGCTCTTAAGCTTTCCTAGACTCACTAACCTCTCAAAGTTCCCTAGATTCACCAACCTATTCAGCTTAAATAGTCTAACCAAACTATCCCTGTTCCCTAGTCTCATCCCCCTCTCTAGCTCCTCTAGACTCACCTACCCCACCAGATTCCCAAGTCTCACTAGCCTCTTCAGCAGCTTTCATAGTCTAACCAACCTATACAGCTTCCCTAGTCTCATCAACCTCTCCAGCTATTCTACGTACAACAACCTCACCAGCCACCCTTTTCTCACTAACCTCTCTAGCAGCTTCCATAGTCTTACCAATCTCCAAAGCATCCCTTGTCTCACCTACCACTTTAGCTTCTCTAGCCGTATCTACCTCACCAGCTTCTCTAGTCTCTATAAACTATCCAGAAGGTTCCATAGTCTCACCAAGTTCCTAAGCTTCTCTACTTTCACCAAATTCTCAAGATTTCTTAGTTTCATCAGGCTCTCCAGTCTTACGAAACTCTCCATAATTTGTAGTCACACATACCGACTGATCATGCAAGGGAAGGGGGTGGCATTACATGCTCACTTGAGTGTGTAATGGTACATACGGGCAGCAGACAAACAGGGTGCGCTGCCTGTATGTTGCAAAGCTGTGAGGACAAGATCTAAAATTGAAAACCTTATCCACACACAGTGTAATACATGTGGTCCATAGTCTATCCAGCCCATCTAGTTTCCCCAATCTCACCAACCTCCAAGCTTCACTAGCATCACACACCTTTCCATCTTCATCAAATTCTATGTTATCTATAAGCAGTTGATTCACTAAAAGTTACATATCTTTCCATTTTCTGTTTAATCAGTGTCAGGGTTTCACCCTGCTTTCTTTTGTTGTTTGCTGCTGGCTGCCAATTTTACTCACCTGTCTCTACCCTCGCTTCGTGCAGAGTGTGCAACACTGCTCACTACACCTAGGCACCCTCTTATGGCAAAACTGAAGAGCATCATCAGTGAGAGACAGGTTTCAGTCCCAGAATTATGATGTCATCACTTACTATTTAAAGTGCCTCACTTTAGTCTGCCTTTGTCCTTGCATTGTCTCAGACTTCTTTGTGAGTTCCTGTGTTCCAGTTCCTATGCATAACCTGGCTTGTTTGACTTCTCTTCTGGTTCCTGATCCCAGGCTTGTTCCTGACTCTGTTGATCTTTCAGTTTCTGACCCGACTCATCTGACTACTCGCTTTGGCTCCTGACCCGGCTCGTCTGACTACCAGCTCTGGTTTTGACTCCTGGCTTGTTGTTTGGCTTTTGGACTCTTTATTATTTGTTGTTATTATTAATAAAGGTGTGATTAATGTATCATTTTCTGTCTAAGTCTGATTTCTGGTACCCTGACATTCAGCTACTTATGCTAACGTAGGAACTTTTTAAGCTGGAGAGGCCAATGCGACCTTTGATGGAATTTTACCTAGTAAGTAGCTCTTCCCTATATGCTTACATTTTGAATCTCAGCAATATTTTGCATATTCAGGCATTAGTCTATTTTTTTTCTCCCACTTGTTGAAAAGGAACAGGACAGAAATTAAATGAATACATTTGCAGAAAGCACACACGCATACACTTATATATTAGTGTTAGTGATGCCCCAGTTTTTTAATCTGACCCAAGCTAACTTTGATTAAAAAAAAAATTGTCTTTTCTTTGCACTGTTGCAAATGATCCATTTAGGGAGGATTTAGTGAGTAAGTAACATTTCCGGACCAAGTGTAATTGCACATATCCATCTGCTCTCGAAAGGGCGGAAAGGTTATTGAAGAAGGAAAAACAAACCTCAATGGAATGCAGCTGTTATGGGCTCCCGAGAATTTTTTTGAGTGGCATATCACATAAATGTCTTGCGGAATATTGCCTTTAAGGAGTATTTAACTTGTTTTTCACTCTGTTGCCCGGCTCTCATAGCAGAGCTTATCTAGAAAAGTGGGATGTAACATTCCACGTGACAGATAGTGCTAGGTTCTATTGTGAAAATATTAATTTGTTATGAAAACACTCTTAGCTAGTTAAAATGCCTGCTAAATGACTGACATAACGCTAGACATGCCTTTGAAACCTATAGATAACCTAAGGTGGGCTAGGGAGTCTGCTGGGTAACATCTTGGGGGTCAATTTATTAAAGTCTGTCCGTATTCAGCATTACACAAGCAGTTCTAGTGAACTGCTTGTGCAATACCGCCCACTGCAGATTTGAGCCCGCTAGCAGGAGTGTCAATCAGCCCGATCGTATAGGATCGTGCGGATTGCTGTACGCCACCTCAGAGGAGGCGTATGAGATAAGAAGCAGCGGTCTATAGACCACTGCTTCTTAACTACTGTTTCCGGTGAACCTAAAAGCTTGCGCAGAGACAGAGTGAATTGGCCCAATTCGGCCAATAATAAATTGACCCCTTGAAGAGAAGTTTTCATACAGCATCTGCCAGTGTTTTACTGAATGATGACTCTCAATGCTGTTGCAAGATATTAATACCTTACCCAAAGATAAGTAATGTCTTTATAGTTTAATCACTGATTAGTGTAATTAAAAGCTGATTATGGATTTGTGTTATTGCAATAAGTTCATAATACTGTTATTATTCTACTGCATTCTCGGTCTTCAATTCCCTTTTTCAGTACTATAGTGAGAGATCTAGTTTGTGCTTTTCCCAGTGCCAGGACATAACAACGGCCAAAACATAATAAAATGAGCCGCCACATGTGCATTAGTTGCTTGCTCTACACGTGAGATGCACAGTGTTTTATAAATGGCGGCTCATTAGTAAAAGAGCAACTGTAAGCTTTTTCCATTGAGTCATTAAAAATGGTGCCGTAAGCTACCAACATTGCCAAAAGCTAAAAGTAGTTTACGGCTCTATTTTAGTACCAGGTTTCCATTTTAATATTTTGCGCAGTGCGTGCAGTTGGTATTTTCGTGTATGTGTAAGTTAACGTTGTGCTAATGCTTCCATCCGTCGACGGATTTCTTGAAAATCATGCCGTAACAAGTTTGTTGCTATGGTAACCTAACCTAACACTATAAAAGTTACCTTAAAATGTTTTGTTTAAGGAAAAACTTTTTGTTTTGTTTTATTACATTTCTAATTTATTGATATATGTAATACTTATTGCTGCCTTATGCATAGGTCTAGTAGGAATTATGGAGATATGTGCTTGATTATATTTATATATCTATGTAAATAAATATTGATATTTAAAAAGGAACATAACTCTAATTAGTCCTATACCTGGACCAGCAATAAATAGGACATATAACAATACATTTATAAAGTGAATCACTTGCATTGTTTGCAAACTTTAAAGGGACACTGTACCCAATTTTTTTCTTTTGTAATTCAGAAAGAGCATGCAATATTAAGCAACTTTCTAATTTACTCCTATTATCAATTTTTCTTCGTTCTCTTGCTATCATTATTTGAAAAAGAAGGCATCTAAGATTTTTTTTGGTTTCAGTACTCTGGACAGCACTTTTTTATTGGTGGATGAATTTATCCACCAATCAGCAAGGACAACCCAGGTTGTTCACCAAAAATGGGCCGGCATCTAAACTTACATTCTTGCATTTAAAATAAAGATACCAAGAGAATGAAGAAAAATTGATAATAGGAGTAAATTAGAAAGTTGCTCAAAATTTCATGCTCAATCTGAATCACAAAAGAAAATTTTTGGGTACAGTGTCCCTTTAAGATATCAATGGGAACTAGGCCTCAAAAAGCACATTTTTACTCCCTTACACCGAGTTGAGCATGCCGTAATGTTTGAGGCTTTATTGACAGCTTAAGACAGTGTTTTACCTGCTTGCGTGTTCAATGGAACCCATTGTAATTTTGTGCTTTTCGACTTCTAATATTTTCTATGGGACAGCTGCTGACAATGATGGAAAACGTGCCATGGTAAACCGTCGAAAAGCATAATAGCTTCCAACAGCAGTTTTATTGTTTTGCAAACTCACAAAAACTCAGTGGAAACAAGCTCTTTGTTGGGTGCATATGTTTAAATATAAGGAGTTAAATCCTAGGGAGGAATATTTAACACCTCCCACTCATTTCTGGACTCATGACTTATTTTCCTCTCCACATTCGTTTTACTGGTGCATTGATAAAAAAAGGGTTAAATACTTAGTGATATTAGATCATTATTTACTTTAAATTTGTGTGTTTTTTAAAGATTGAAAAGGGTCATTGCTTGAAATATGGAAGGCAGGGTGTATCGGGGCATCTTGACCTGCACCTAGGGCTGCAAGATTGTGGGACAGGACTTCTGGTTGTGAGAAATACACATATGAGGTAAAATTGTTGAGGTAGTGAAATTCTAGGAGAATCATAATTCTCGGTGCCTATGGCAACACAAAACTGAATATGTCATTGTACAAGACTAATACTTGTATAGAGGTGGGGAGAAATGTTTTTGGTGAAATAAATACTGCAATGACACATAGCTTTAAGTTTAAAAAAAGTTTTGTATTTTCTACAAAACAGCTGCAGCTTTATGAACACAAATATTTGTTGTCAATGATTACTTATTTGGCACAGGCAGAGACTTTGAGAAAGTTAATTTTAAACCACAAGAAGTCACAAAAAAAGTCTACAGTCATCCAAAATTTGATAGCTCCTACAGTGCAAGAAAACAGCTGTAAATCTAATTTTGGGTAACATTACAAGTGGAGCGCTAATTAATGCTCCCGCTCAATCGTTAACTGCACTAGAAGTAAGCTTTTTGCTCTTGTCGTGTTACGCTCATATTACGAGCTGAAAGCAAACTGTTTTTGCTCTCCCGCTAACCCGACAAACGCAAAATGCTGAAGATAGAATATCTTGTGGGCGTTCATTCATGTATTCTCTATAGAGGTCAATAGAGAAAAAAAGTGAAAAAAACAAACACTCATGCAGACCGATCGCATATTCTCATGTGCACTCACCTGACATGAAAATATGAATATTTCACATTCCAATGTTCTTCACATAACAGAATATGTTTTATCTATTCATAAATACATATTTCTACATATACATGAGGTTTATGTGGTGCAATATATATTTATACCTATATATATATATATATATATATATAAAATACACATGATTATATATATATATATATATATATATATACACTAGTCCTAAAGCCTGTTCACACGGGCCATTTTTTGCAGTACAGCAGTCCCACCCCTTGCTCTCTCTCTCCCCCTCTCTTTTGGTCTTTTGGGCTCTCTCCCCCTCTCTTTTGGGCTCTCTCCCCCCTCTTTTGCGCTCTCTCTCACTCCACCTCTCTTTTGCTCTCTCTCTCCCCCTTTCTTTTGCTCTCTCTCCCCCTCTCTTTTGTGCTCTCTCCCCCTCTTTTGCGTGCTCTCTCTCTCCCTCTCTTTTGTGCTCTCTCTCTCCCCCTCTCTCTTGCACTCTCTCTCCCCTCTCTTTTGCGCTCTCTCTCTCCCACTCTCTTTTGCGCTCTCCCTCTCCCCCTCTCTCTCCCCCTATCTTTTGCGCTCTCTCTCCCCCCTCTCTTTTGTGCTCACTCTCCCCCCTCTCTTTTGCACTCTCTCTCCCCCTCTCTTTTGCTCTGTTTCTCTCCCATTTATTTTGCTCTCTCTCTCTCTCCATCCCTCTCTTTTGCTCTCTCTCTCCCCCCTCTCTTTTGCTCTGTCTGTCTCCCCTCTCTTTTACTCTCTCTCTCCATATCCCTCTCTTTTTCTCTCTCTCTGCCCCTCTCTATTGCTCTCTCTTCCCCTCTCTTTCCCCTCTCTCTTTTGCTCTCTCTCCCCCTCTCTTTTGCTCTCTCTCCCCCTCTCTTTTGCTCTCTCTCCCCCTCTCTTTTGCTCTCTCTCCCCCTCTCTTTTGCTCTCTTTTGCTCTCTCTCCCCCTATCTTTTGCTCTCTCTCCCCCTCTCTTTTGCTCTCTCTCCCCCCTCTCTTTTGCTCTCTCTCCCTTTCTATTGTTTTCTCTCCCCCTTCTCTTTTGCTCTCTCTCCCCCTCTCTTTTGCTCTCTCTCCCCCTCTCTCTTTTTCTCTCTCTCCCCCCTCTCTTTTTCTCTCTTCCCTCTATTTTGCTCTTTCCCCTCTCTTTTGTTCTCTCTCCCCCCTCTCTTTTGCTCTTCATCCTCTCTTTTGCTCTCTTTCCATCCCTCTCTTTTGCTCTCTCTCCCCCCTCTCTTTTGCTCTCTCTCTTCCCCTATATTTTGCTCTCTCTCTTCCCCCTCTTATTTTCTCTCTCCCCCTCTCTTTTGCGCTCTCTCTCCCTCTCTTTTGCATTCTCTCTCTCCCCCTCTTTTTTGCACTCTCTCTCTCCCCCTATCTTTTGCGCTCTCTCCTCCCTCTCTTTTGCGCTCAATCTCCCCCCTCTCTTTTGCAATCTCTCTCCCCCTCTCTTTTGCTCTGTTTCTCTCCCATTTTTTTTGCTCTCTCTCTCTCCATCCCTCTATTTTGCTCTCTCTCTCCCCCCTCTCTTTTGCTCTGTCTCTCTCCCCCTCTCTATTGCTCTCTCTCCCCCCTCTCTTTTGCTCTCTCTCCCCCCTCTCTTTTTCTCTCTCTCTCTCCCTTTCAATTGTTTTCTCTCCCCCTTCTCTTTTGCTCTCTCTCCCCCTCTCTCTTTTTCTCTCTCCCCCCTCTCTTTTTCTCTCTCTCTTCCCTCTATTTTGCTCTTTCCCCTCTCTTTTGTTCTCTCTCCCCCCTCTCTTTTGCTCTTCATCCTCTCTTTTGCTCTCTTTCCATCCCTCTCTTTTGTTCTCTCTCTTCCCCTCTCTTTTGCTCTCTCTCCCCCTCTCTTCTTTTGCTCTCTCCCCCCTCTCTTTTGCTCTCTCTCTTCCCCTATATTTTGCTCTCTCTCTTCCCCCTCTTATTTTCTCTCTCCCCCTCTCTTTTGCGCTCTCTCTCCCTCTCTTTTGCATTCTCTCTCTCTCCCTCTTTTTTGCGCTCTCTCTCTCTCCCCCTATCTTTTGCGCTCTCTCCTCCCTCTCTTTTGCGCTCACTCTCCCCCTCTCTTTTGCAATCTCTCTCCCCTTCTCTTTTGCTCTGTTTCTCTCCCATTTTTTTTGCTCTCTCTCTCTCCATCCCTCTATTTTGCTCTCTCTCTCCCCCCTCTATTTTGCTCTCTCTCTCTCTGCCCCTCTCTATTGCTCTCTCTTCCCCTCTCTTTTGCTCTCTTTCCCCTCTCTCTTTTGCTCTCTCTCCCCCTCTCTTTTGCTCTCTCCCCCCTCTCTTTTGCTCTCTCTCCCCTCTCTTTTTCTCTCTCTCCCCTCTCTTTTTCTCTCTCTCTCCCTTTCTATTGTTTTATCTCCCCCTTCTCTTCTGCTTTCTCTCCCCCCTCTCTTTTGCTATCTTTCCCCCTCTATATTGCTCTCTCCCCCTCTCTATTGCTCTCTCTTTTTCTCTCTCTCCCCCTCTCTTTTTTCTCTCTCTTCCCTCTATTTTGCTCTTTCCCCTCTCGTTTGTTCTCTCTCCCCCCTCTCTTTTGTTCTTTCTCCTCTCTTTTGCTCTCTCTCCATCCCTCTCTTTTGTTCTCTCTCTTCCCCTCTCTTTTGCTCTCTCTCCCCCTCTCTTTTGCTCTCTCTCCCCCCTCTCCTTTTGCTCTCTCTCCCCCCTCTCCTTTTGCTCTCTCTCCCCCCTCTCCTTTTGCTCTCTCTCTTCCCCTATATTTTGCTCTCTCTCTTCCTTATTTTCTCACTTCCCCTCTCTTTTGCTCTCTCTCTCTCCCCCCCCTCTTTTGCTCTCTCTTCCCTCTATTTTGCTCTTTCCCCTCTCTTTTGCTATCTCTCCCCCCTCTCTTTTGCTATCTCTCCCCCCTCTCTTCTGATCTTTCCCCTCTCTTTAACTGTTTTCTATCTATTTTTGTCTCTCCCCTCTCTTTCTATTTCTCTCCCCTCTCTCTTGCGCTGACCGCGCCCAACCACGCCCGGCTACGCCCATGCCCCATCTGGTCACTCCCCCGTATGACCACGCCCACTTTCACCCCACCACCACAAACAGCATTTCAGGTAAGGCCAGGTGTGTTTGTCCTCATGGTGTCTCTACTGTGCATGACAGCTTCGGACAAACACACTTGGCCTTTTATATTATAGGATATATATGTATCTATGAATATCTATTTAGAAATACTTAGACCATATTCTGCTATGTACAGAACATTGGAATGTGAAATATTTACAGTAAATACATAGGAATGTGAAATATTTACAGTAAATACATAGGAATGTGAAATATTTACAGTAAATACATAGTTAAAACCTTTATTAAAAATGAATATTGCATATAAATATGCTTTTACATGTTTTCATCTACTTAACTGCAAAGGGCTCCAATGCACTTATATATATGTATAGATATGTATGCATTTTTATATGTGTATATATGTCTGTAAATACATATATACACATATATAGACATATACATTTTAAAGATATTTATGCATCTCTATATTAAATCCCTCTGTCTGCCTTTTTCCCTAACACCTGAGATCTCATATCTTTGAGCCTTTATAACTTTTGTGTGCAATATTTTTTTGAATAATTTTTATTAGACAGTGTTAAAATGAGTGTAACTGTACTTTGCAATGTATTTTAAATGTGTTTTGTGCAAATGTTATGCTTTGTGAAACAGTTAACCAGAGCTCTTAAGTTGCAGTAATAATTCTAGTGTAAATTGCGATTGAGCTCAAACAATCACATTTACTTTCCAGCGGTAACTCCTGTGATAAACCCCTTATCGCTCGGGTGCAAATGTTAGCGCTCCACTCGTAATCTAGCCCTTGCCAAATACCAAAAACATTTCACGGTCTGATTCTATTTCTTTACTTGCTACATACTTACATTATTTAAATTAAATCAGTGTCTTTAATATTATTTAGTTGCTTCATTTAAAAGATACAATGTTTTATATCACACACTTTTCTCAATACTAGCAAATGTTTTTATATTACTCTCCTGGTGCCATATTGGTACTGAAATTAGTTTATGGGGTGCAGAAGTATCTTTGGGGTAGTTAAAGTACTTTAAAAAATGTTTTATATTATTTAAGTTTTGGGTAAACTATTTTGAGTAACATATATTACATTTCTTGTCAAAATCCCTTGGTAAGATCACAAAAATATTTTTAATTCAAAATCAGTTTGATATGAAAATGGTCATGTAATTATGAAATAATATCTGGCATTATAAAAAAAAATATGCATGAGTAACCAGTTATGATGTTCAAATATTAAATAATATATATGTATTCTGCGAATGTAATCCAGAAGCACTCACATATTACTAAAGTAATGTTTATACTCTTAAATCCAAATAATACCTTAAACCGGATGTATTTCAATAGGTTGAAATGCTTAGCGTACAAGCGGAAATATTCCATAATTTTGGAATTGTGCATATAATTTGGATAATCAGCCGGGATGGGGTAATCACTGAAACACATCATTTCTTTCGATGTATTTATGATCACAGATTTGTAGATACTGGCTCTGCCATCTTCCGGGTTCTCCTGCATTAAAGAAGTGAGATTAACAGTAATTATCCATATGGTAAAGTCATTCATCTGCAACCTTTATCATCTGATAACCATCTGGAATGATTTAGGTGCCCCTATCTGCAGGCAGATATATACTACTTACCTTAAATCTCCAAAGACCCCCAATATCATCAGTTCTCTCAAAGCATATGGGCTCCAAGTTCTCCTCCAGGCAGCATTTGATAGCCGTTAGTCCACTAGAGCCACCCCCAATCACACAAATCTTTTTCCCCATGATTTATGCAGTATGGACCTTCATAAAAAAGTACAAACACATCATACCAGTATTTGTAGTATTAACACAGAAACTTACATTACAATTGCATTTAATACCTAGAAGATACATCTAGTCTATCCAATTCCAAAGTATTTAAAGAGTGTGCTTAATTAATCCTTAATGTGGAGACAGTGAGGAGCTTTAACTTCTGTTTGAAGGCTAATATACGTATCTTCAATTACCTTTTCTACACTGTTACCTTTTCAGTGTCACATCCCAGATCTCTTTCGTTTATTCAGTAATGCTTTCTTCCTGAATCATATCAATTTACTCATTTATTTGAAGGTTTCCTTTAAGTCACACATCTTTAT